>NC_044496.1:43761635-44061635 GCF_902362185.1 Chanos chanos
CATAGGCCATCAGGGTACCCGTCTACCCATCACCACCTGCCTACCTCCCAAGCCAGCAACCAGGTTGCTTAGTCGTTAATACCACTGCAATCCAGTGGGTTCGAATCCAGGCTACCCATCACTACTTGTCTACCCACCAGGCCAGGATGTGGGACCTATGGATACACCGAAACCCAACATCGAGTCCCTAGAGACAGCCAAGCAAAGACTCACAGCCCCAGCCTCCCACCTGAAGAGGTACCAGGAGAAATCGGATGTTCTCCACTGCAGGTAATAACAAGGGAGTAGATCCACCAAGGCTGGAGACTGAACATTACTGGAAGAGCATATAGGAGAAAGAGGCAATACACAACACCAGTGCTCAGTGGCTAGTGGACCTGAGAACAGACCACAGCACCCTCCCTGAACAAGATGGCTGCACAGAAGAACCAGCTGATAATGTATGGGACCCATCCTGAATGGCTAACCAAAGGCAGGAAAGTCTTGATCCTGAAGGATCCCCAGAAGGGAACGGTCCAATTTACAATTACAATTTACAATTTAGCATTTAGCAGACGCTTTTAACCAAAGCGACTTACAATCAGTGCATCAGTCAGATTCCTAATACCTCATAAGCAGACATCGCTAAAAAGACTGAGCGTCAATTTCCTCCTTCGTATTGCGCCCCTGGAATTCTTAGACAAACATAGATATAAGACAAGGTTTTTTATTTATTTATTTATTTATTTATTTATTTATTTATTTATTTATTTTTAAGGAAGGGGGTTAGGCTTAGGGGGATAGGTGGGTTCTGAAGCGGTGGGTTTTCAGTTTCTTGCGGAAGATGGTGAGGGATTCTGCAGTCCTAACTGTATGAATGAGGTCGTTCCACCACCGAGGGGCAATGGCTGAGAAGAGGCGTGGTCGGGAGGAGCGGCTGCCGGGTTCCCGAAGTGAGGGGACCGTCAGCTGACCAGAGGTCGTAGAGCGGAGGGTTCTAGTTGTGGTATATGGAGTTATTAGGAACTGAAGGTATGATGGGGCGGAGCCTCTTGTTGCCTGGTAGGCCAGCACCAGTGTCTTGAATTGGATGCGGGCAGCTACTGGAGGCCAGTGGAGCGCAGTAAGCAATGGAGTGACATGAGAGTGCTTAGGGAGATTGAAGTCCAGGCGTGCAGTGGCGTTCTGCATGAACTGGAGCGGCCTGATGGCACAGGTCGGTAAGCCAGCCAGTAGGATGTTGCAGTAGTCCAGGCGGTCCCATCCAACTACAGGCCGTTAACCTGCCTCTGCACAACATGGAAGCTCCTGTCAGGCATCATAGGCATCAATACATGAGCAGGACCCAGAAAGGTATCGGAAAAAACACCAGAGGAGGAAACACCAGCTACAGGTAGATAAGATAGTCGCTCGAGACTGCAAGACCAGACAGACCAACCTGTGCACCGCCTGGACTGACTACAAGAAAGCCTATGACTCGATGCCTCACACATGGATCCTGGAATGCTTGGAGCTGTATGACATCAACAGGACACAAAGAGCCTTCATCAAGAACTCAATGGGGCTGTGGAAAACAACACTAGAGGCCAACTTCAAACCAAAAGCACATCAAACCAAACCAGTCGCCATCAAGTGCGGCATCTACCAAGGAGATGTTTTGTCGCCGCTGCTGGTCATCAGATACCCTGCTGGAGTAATAAGCTGACCTAAGGAGAAGATAGAAGCCACTGACATCAAGACAAGAAAGCTCCTTACAATGCATAGAGGATTTCACCTGAAAACCAGCATCCTGAGACTGTACACGAAGCGGAATGAAGGAGGCTGTGGAGTAGTAAGCATCAGAGCCACTATCCAGGATGAGACAACAAAGAAAGGCACTGATCATGGCAGCACAGGAACAGGCCCTGAGTACAAGATCAATAGATGCCGAGGTCTACCACACCAGGCAGGGCCAAGGTGCAGGCTGTGCAAAGATGCCCCTGATACAATCCAGCACATAACAGGAGGGTGTAAGACACTAGCAGGCAGGGCGTACAAGTAACGCCATAACCAAGTGGCTGGCACAGTATAAAGAAACATCTGTGCCAAATATGAACTGGAAGTCCTAAGGTCAAAATGGGAAACACTCCCGAAGGTGGTGGGGAATGACAGGGCTAAGATCCTGTGGGACTTCCAGATACAGACTGACAAGCTGGTTATGGCTAATCAACCAGACATAATAGTGGTGGGCAAGCAGAAGAAGAAAGCCGTAGTGATAGACATAGCAGTCCCAAGCGACAGCAACATCAGAAAGAAGGAACATGAGAAGTTCAAGAAATACCAAGGGCTGAAAGAAGAGCTAGAAAAGATGTGGAAGGAGAAGGTAACAGTGGTCCCTGTGGTGATCAGAACACTCAGAGCTGTGACCCCCAAACTGGGAGAGTGGCTCCAGCAGATCCCAAGAAGAACATCTGAGATCTCTGTCCAGAAGAGCGCAGTCCTAGGAACAGCTAAGATACTACACAGGACCCTCAAGCTCCCAGGCCTAGAGGGGAAAGAAGACCGCCCACAGAGGTGAGGGGAGAATTTTTTAATATATATGTGTGTATGTATATATATTTATATATATCTCGAAAAGAAGGCTCACAAGTCTTTGTCCGTGATGCGCAGATATATGGGCAAGAGTAAGAACAGGGGAAAGGCTCACTCAAGTATTCATTTACTCCAGAAACTCTACTTCATCACTAAAGAATGCTTTTGCAATGCCAACACAAAGCTTTCCCAGCAATTATATAGAAGCATCAGAAACAAAACATGTGCTTAACCATGAGCGATTGTGATTCCACCATAATCACACAGCACCACAAAGGTATATTGCATTTACTGAACAACACACAATAGAGGAAAGTTTAGATGGCTAGAATATAATTAGCTGTGAAATAATGAAAGGGGGAGGGGACAGGTCAATTTCCCCTTCTGTGAAAAGCACTGAAATTACTCTTCTCAAATACTTGACTACAATGCACTATGATTACAGACCTTGAGGCTGATACAGCAGCATGCACTACATCCCTCGGCGTCTCCTCTCTCTCCCTTGGCACCCTGCTCAGCATGTCTTATTTATACACAGCAAGATGGCACTGTTTTGAATGGTCTCTATTTACTGTCCATGAAACAAGAGAGGCCTGCACCGTATTTACTACACAATTATGATGCTGTTTTTCAAACAGCTGCTGGTTGGAGTTGGATTTCTACAAGGTGATTTCAGTCTGAATTTGTGAATGCTCTTACATATACACCACTTGGAATAGCACTCACAAATATTATTTCAGATATGTATTATAGATATAACAGTGTTCCAGATACAGCATTGTAAAACACTTGTGAATGTCCTCACAACTGTCCACACAGCAGTTTTTTTGTTTTTGTTTTTGTTTTTGTTTCTGTTTGTTTATTGACTGATATACACATGCAAAATGCATGTATGCAATGTGACAGTATGTGAATGTATACTGATATCCTACACATATTAAGGATGTGCACATATGTTTGTAGGCAATATGATGTTATGATTTATCCCACGCTGAAGCTTCTTATTCACACCTCTGCAGAAATGCCAGCTTCTCGCAGGTGACATAGTATGACAATTTTTATAGATGCCACTAGGAGATTTCAGCTGGCTTTGAAAATTTGCCCTTAGATTTATGTTGCTCTCTCTTTCTGTCTTGCCCCTTTTCAAGCTTTCAGAGATTCTTTTGCAGCTATTTCCCATATGCTGGAGGTCAACAGTCTTTTATCTGTAGTCCTTGGAGAGTTCTCAAACTTGGTACCTGATGATGGCGGGCAAATGGATTTCTTAAGTGTCAGATTCTTTTTACATCCCAGGGAAACAGGGAACAATTCCCTGAGTCTGAAACCAACTCACAGGGCTTACTTCACCAAACGAGTCTCATTAGCTCATGAAAGTGCCGTGAAGGATAACTACCCCCTTTATTTCAGTACAGGTATATGTATGAACACAATTTTGCTTCTCTCTTTTCTTGAATACTTTGAAAAGTTTTAGTGCCTATGAGGACTTCTCAAACTGACAAATTCTATCTGTGTCCTTTATGATTCACTGAAATACTGTCTTCTCCTGTGCCTTTTGAGCTTGCAGTAGCTCATTTTCAGTAGGACAAAATGATTTGCAATGTCCCCTGTAGTGAGGATTGTTGGAAATGGCTTGACTGTGACTTGAGGCAGATAAACTGTATTGTATTTTGATGGAATCTCTTGTTGTGTGAACCACCACGAGGAAAACTCAAGGTGGCAGAGGACTGCCTCAAGGTACAATTTCACTCTTTAGGATTACCAGTGACTCATGCCACTGACTTCATTCTGCTTCCCAAGTCACTTTCCGTGATACCTCAATATATAGTTATTCGTTGTCCTGTCCATTAAGTTTAATGTCTTATTCTTCAATCCAGTTCTATTCAACTATATGATGACACCTGCTACTACTATCACAGAATTCTCTGATATGGCTCTGCTAGTGTGATGGAGCTATGTGTGGCCAACTTCTTGCAATGCCCTGACTTTTACAATTTGTTCTTTACTACATGAACATATTGCTGAACAAAGCAAACTGTTTCAACATAAAAAATACACAAGTGCAACAAAAAATGTTTTCTGTGCAAAACAGTAGATTATTTCTTTTGATATAGTTCAACTCCCGTCACACAGGCAGACAACAAAATGAGTGGTTTAATGAAGGGGTTTAATGAAGGTGTTTCATAGATTTGAATAAACCAGACACATCTGTGGAAAATCACAACAAATGATTTAAAATAAAATGTAAATTCTGTAATCTTAAAGCATCATAAACATCCCACTTTGAGTGATTAAATGTCATATGATGTTTTTGTATCTCCATGTATCTTCTGAAAAACTGTGACCTTACATGCACTCGTTTTTGTATAAACTACTATTCATCAGTGCCTGAGGTCTCTGAAATGGTGGTATATTTTAATGCAGTCATTGCTCAGTCTGAAATCAGCCCTCCAACATGTAATTGGGTTCACAAGCAAGAGACTCTGAACAAATATTCCTGTTTGAACAATCTGCATTCTAATCAGCCAGAAACATGGCAGCTTCAATCCCCTACAATAAAAAAACTGTCAGTCAGCCATGGTCCACTAGTTCATTACCAGTGATCTTGGAATAATGTCCATTACAAAGAATTCATCATGTGGTGTTCACTGTAATTATTTCTTTCAAAGTCGGCTGACTAACATGTATGACAAGAATAAATAAAGAATACTAAAGAATTTGAAAATAATTCCTTAAGTCTTCTATTCTTCCATCAATCTTTATCTCCTTCTGTGGCAATGCACAAGTTTAAAATGTGTTATAACGTGTACGGTTAAATTAGGTTTGCATTTTGTTGCTTTATTATGGTTTTTAAAAGTATAGCCTTTTGTGTGACATGTGCATTACAAAAATTGGTAGGAATTCCACAAGAACACATATAGCAATGATAAAAACTACAGTTAGTTTCTAAGGACAATGACAAACCAGAAACCACTTTAACATTTAATCGAAGGAAATCATCTCTTACACAGAACTAGGCTGACATTAAGTGCATCAGCGTCTCCAAGGCTAACAGAGTGCTTCTCTTGTGTAGAATAAATGCACATAAATAAAGCGTACAATTAAATATGGAATATAAAGAATGACAAATACTTGTATTGATCAAAAGACAATAATATTCAATGAAATTCAATTTATAATTAAAAAAACAAAAGCAACACTAAACAAAACAAACAAACAAACAAACAAAACGACATGAAAAGAGACACAATACAGAAGTTTGTGCTATACAAGAGAGCGTACAGAAGAAGAGTAACTGATCTAGCTGAAGAGACAAAAAATCTATCATGTGTCATTTACATTGCAACTGTTCTTCTGTGATATGTGATAAATTGACACGTGAGCTGTCAGTACAGAATAGGCCTTCCTGCCATAGAGCACACCCTCCCTTGACTGAGCAACTGTCAAGTCATATTTTTTGTCCAGTAATACCCAGCACCTCTCTCTTAGAAGATAACAATACTGCAATACTGTTAGTTGGGCTTTTTAAAGATCCTTTCAAAAGCATAGGAATTTCTTCTAATTTCCCCCCTTTCTATTTTATATTTATGACATTATTCAGTAGTAAATAGGATTATAAATGGTACTATACAGAATTCCTAAGTACTGGAATTAAATTTAACTCTGCTCCTTTCAGCTGTGTTTCATATTGTTTGAATAAAAATGTGTACTTTGCGAGGGAGCCGGTGTTCCAGAGTAGGCTGGTAGTTCTGTGCTGCAGTACTCTTTAAGCACTTGCTTCAGCTGAGCTCAATGACTCATACCAATCATCACATGACAGGCAAACTGCTTTAGCTGGCGGAGTCACAGAGGAGCCACCAGAGGCTCGGTTGCAGAGCTGGCCTGATGATCCTCGAACATAAGCCCTTTGCCTCACTGCATTGCAGTCTGGACAAAGGACATCAGTCCCAAGTCACTGTCCATGTGGAATACAAGCTGAACCAATATGACTCTTCTTGGGTGATCCCTAATAGTGGGGTTATACATTTAAATTCAGCACAGGGCTTTGTTTGCTGATTTACATTCAACCCCTAGCCGGCATTCATCATTGTCTCATTGTGCTGAAGCTGTATCAAAATGCAGCAGGGCAAGTCATCAGCAATAACATAAAGAAATTGCTTTCGGTGCCCTAATACAGATTGGACAAATAGGAAACTAAGTCAAGCGCCACCCTATTTGACGTTAATAACACCCAAGGTTAGAGCACTTTAAAAGGCAGTTTCAAAAACAAACAACTTTGTTCTGCAAACAAAACAATTTCCTCATGTTTGTCAATACTAATCTTCATGTTGCACGTGTCACATTAACCACTGCCATTCTTTGGCCTTATTTCCATTAGTATATAAAAGCAATATAAATTGATACATGAAAGAGTAACTCGTACTGTGTACATTCTAATGCTTTAATTCTGAGAAATACAGCAGAGTGGCTGAGACCAAGGTGTATATATTTATTTTTTCATGAACCTATATTATTACAATATGCTGGAGCAGAGAGGGTTGTAGATACATAAAGATGTAAAAATTGTTTTACCATTCTATTGACCTCCAGTGTCCCTATGTTGTAAAGATAGGTGACATATCTCAGACTATTTTATTTATTTCTGCATATGTACATATGTTACATATCAGAGAGGTCACGAGTAAACCTGGAAAGTAATATCCATTGTATAAATGCATCATAATCATTCATTTTATACATCCTTTATGTGGTTATAATACCTGAGCTGGATATTAACAACAGTAGTTATGTCAAGTCACCTTATTTTTACGGGACCAGTCACTCTACAAGAAAGAATAGCACTTTCAACATTATTCGTCATTATCTTTCTCTCAGTGTGCATCTGAAACAAAGCCATCTATCAAGGCCACTTAACAAATGACATCTTAATTCTCACCTCTTGTACGTAGAAACACACTGGCTGGAATCCACTGGTGCACACTGTAATCACATCTCCTTAGCATGACGAGGTTGAAAGGCCGGACACATAAAAACACCATGTCATGTTTGCATGTTTTCCATTCTAAGGGTGTTGGCCCCATTAGCTATGCAGAATCATATTGAGTTCCAAGTGAACAAGGTCTAGCACACTGAACTTACCAGACCACGTGGGATGCAAGGGCAGCTAGAATGACTTGCTGCGATACTTTCGGCTATTGTTACTTCCTCAAAGGAGCTACATTTCAGCATGGTCTAAAAGGAGCACTGATCCCTTTGTCTCACAGTATTTAAGGAATAAAAGTGCATACAGCCATACGGTAAATTGGGTAGGAACTGACATTCAAGATGATTCCTAATGGGGTCTTAATTAGATTGAGATTTCCGGAGCTCAAAGGCCCTGGCTAAGACTAGGCCATATATCACTTACTGTATACTGAAAGCCCCTGCTCAGTCAGTCAATTAATGAAACAGGACTCGAGGTGAAGTGCAAGCAGGAGATCTGGTGACCTGATTGAGGACATTAGCTGCGTCTTAAAGAAACCAATTGTATTGATTAAATATGTCCGTGATGCGGGTGTTGTGTGTGTGCGTATTGGGGGGAGTACCAACACACACACACACTCTCTCTCTCTCTCTCTCTCTCCCTATATATATATATATATATATATATATATATATATATATATATATATATAGGAACAGGAGGGGCAAGGATAAAATTTGGCTGCTTGAATGCAGTTTATTTGTTCCACTGCCCTTTCTTATAGTTACAAGCTGTTTATCTCGACACTTTCATGTTGTGGCACTCTGTTGTGGCACAGGTTATGTCAAGATGCAGAATCATTTCATCAGTTGTGACTATGATGCTGCCGTGTGCACAATGTGCTACTGAAGAGAAACACAACTGCACTGTGACACGATGCTTCCTGTGTTATTTTTGAGCCTGTTAATGTTCTGCCTATGTTTAGTCTTCACATCTCCCTCTCTGTCTCTCTGTGTCTCTCTCTGTCTCTTTCAAACACACACACACACACACACGTTCTCATTCTCTCTCTCACCAGATTTGAATTCATGAACAGATGTTTCATTTACTTTCACTGCTGATCAACTTCAAAATGCATGGTCCATCTGCACTTGCATTCACTGTAATGTAAAAGGTGTTTTCTGTTGCTGAATTTTTTTACATTGTAATTGAGCTACAAAATGTGCCACACAATTTACGGATAAACCACTAGATATGTACGAGTATGTTTTGAAGTAGATTAGCTTTGTGGCTTGGTGCATTATGCTTGTGACTACAGATCATGATTATTCGTTATAAAAAGTGGTGCCATTAAATGCTATAAAAAGTGCTTTGAAAACAAAGTCACACAACATGTAATTTCGTCGTCACAAAAATCTATTTATAGCTTTGAAATTCCGTAACACTGGAAGAGAAACAAAAGAAAAACTGCTGTAAATAAACACTTTGAAGTAATTCTATTAATGCTAACCGGGATGCCTCATCCAGTGTATACTAGCTTTGATCAGAGAAGCAGAGCGTGGGATGCACTACTTTCTTTTGACTATAAAGGGATTTTCCAAAAAAAAAAAAAAAAAACATAAAATGAATGAATGAATGAATGAATGAATGAATGAAAAAATAAATAAATAAATATGGAAACTGTAACAGGTTTGTAAAGTGTCCTTTCTGGCTACAGAGTAACACAAATGTTTTTTGCACCTTATTGAGACCCTTAACCCTTAACAGGCTGATAAATTACAGCTGTATAACATATGGTATAATTAAATGGTCCTAGGCACAGTATTTCATGCAATATAAGGACTTATACAAACTACAGCAAACTTGTATTTACAGGGTTCTGAAACTCAATCAAGTTCAATAGCCCCCTCTTGCTTCTGGGATAAAGCTGTGCTCTAAATGATGAGCCGATACAGTGAATCATTTTGAGATTCCTCTTGGCAGCCGAGTGTGATGAAGTGTCATGCATCCAAAAAAGAGACTCTAAAGTTTAGGCTGGCAAAAAAAGAGAAGAAAAACAAAACTAAATACTTCACATCCATATTTCAAAACCACCTTGCCTAAAAAAAAGAAACTTATTATGTTGTAATGACAACATCTTCATCATGCAGTCTCTTTTATGTTTACTGTTAGCCTGAGACTAGCTGATTGTAACCAGCATTCATTCATATGTCTTGTTTGCTCTCAGCTCTCTCTAGTCCTGGATTATACAAGGTATGGGAAGTGGATTAGACTAGAATACTAAATGCACTCAGAGGCCATTGATACAAGGAGGGTCACAATCAATGGCAAGTGTTAAAAATGGAGGGTAAGCAAATGGTTGAAATTTATGAATACATTACAGATATATCCTATTTCTTTGGTCTTCCGGGAACGTTTGCAGACGGCAATTGGTTGAAAACTCTCCGAATGAGCATTATGGATCAAAGAAGACTCAGAGCCCTGCAATATTAAACATATACTCCAGAATTAAGATCAAGATTCAAACTGCAAAACAAAAAATTCCAGTAAAAATCAAATTTTCTGAACTAGTTTAGCAAGGATTTTGAGAATATTACTCCATTCCACAGTTATTTCAGTTCAACAAATTGACCATTATTGACTACAACAACAACAACAACAATAATAATAATAATAATAATAATAATAATTTAAGTCTGCTTTTAACTTAAACAGTGCACATTACATTTCTGACCATTTCATGTCTCCACAGCTTATCAGTGAGATCTTCTTATTGTTTATGAAGTGACTGACACACACTGCAAAGTCAGTTTCTGCTCAGAATGCATAGCAACTTGGCTTGCAAATTCAGGCAAGGTGACAGTTCATTAAGATAATAAGAGGGAGACATCTGAATGGGGCTGGCATAGCAAAAAGCCCACAGCTCTCTTTCCCCTGAGACCAAGTACCATTTATTTCTGAACAATGGAAGCCATATGGGAGTCCATAACAAATACCAAAGCACACTTCAATGTGACCCTGTCCATTCTGAGAAAATGTGTCACTATACACACTCTGACATCTGGTCTCTGAACTAGAGATTTTTGGCTCTTTTTTTCTGGTTCTTGAAATATTTATTATTATTATTTTTAATTAACTTTTACTTCAATAGGACTAAAAAAAAAGATTTTGAGAAAAACAATTTTATGAAACTATATATTTTTAAACTTTTTACGAGTGACATTTTCTAGTTTTAAATATTGTTCTAAAAGCATATTTTTTAAATATTGTAGTTTTTAAATTCCATGAAGTGCTGCATATGTGATTATTATTTGACAAGCTGAACATGTAGGTCTCCTGATTCTGCAATTCTTCTCCAACAGATTCCCTAAATCCATTCCCTCAGTTCATATGCAAAGTTCTTTGAGGGGCTGTGTAACATGGACTGCGTGATATGGTGAGCTCTACCTCATTTCTATGTGCATGCCTGAAAAATACATCAAGGGAGCCTGACTCCTCCCATATGCCACTGTTCATTCTCAGCACAGGCTGAGATAGTGACAGGGTGTCAGACTTTATTCAGACTCTCTGCATGGTTCGGTCAACAGTGTGACAGTCATTCATGCCCACTATCAATCTTTTCTCAGCTAAGCTCCCTTCATCTTTCCTCTTTATCTGCAGGACTTCACATACACGTTTTCTGTTTGAAAATCCACCCTCCCTTCAACATTCTCCGCCCACTCCCCTTCCTCACTCACTCATAGTGGTATCCATACGGATGCGGCGTATGTTTAATCCACCTGGGACAAATTCAGCCAAAATCCTCCAGAAAAGCTGAGACTATTCTTTTTCTAGCTTCATGCTCATGCAATGAAAAAACTACAATAACTCCTTAAATTGCAAGTCAGCATTACTCATACTGATCTCATAGATTCAGAGTTATGCTCTTAGTAAAATGCATTTCTGGTTAGTTATTTCACAGTGAGTACTGTTGTTCTTTCACAACTGAGACCATTACATATTATCATTCATTATTTATCTGGCTCGGTACACACCCGACCACAAGGAATTCAATAACAGAATTTGTGTCTGTCCTGATCCCATAGAGACAAATCCTATATAATTTATATATATTTAAAGAGAAGTTTTATGTGTCTTCATTTGATTTCATATTTCAATCTAACTTAATTAAAAAGCATTTAATCACAGAGCAATGTCAGAAAGATAACGTGATGCAAAATACATTATATTAATGAGTACATTCTCATTGGTATAGGTGCACACTACAGAGAACCCATCGATAAGACCACCATACAGTTGGTTTACTGAGTTTTCTAAAATGATGTACTTTTGATTTACTCGTCTGAGACCAGGAGAGAAATCCTAGATATATGTGTCAGGGGCAAACATCAATCTTTAAGTCATCTGTCTTTGCCTTTAAATCAGTAAGGTCACATTGGTCCTAAATCTGCAACGTTGCAGATATGTAGCCAACGTGAGAGCTCTTGCCTTCAAAAATAATGGCTAAACCTCACAAATCTCTGAATGACAGAAAGAGGGAAATTCTGAAAGAAATAGTGAGGGTGATTAAATAGGTACATCACTCAAATTCAAGTAAATAAAATCATTGACGCTGAACCATTCAAAAGGTAGGGTTGTCATGCAGTGGCTCAATATTTGTGAATTTCAACTTCAAGCTGTATAGTTACTTGATAAGATGATTGAAGCTGGTGTTAGGCTTAAGAAAATAAGTATGTAATCACTCATTTTAATTGATTGGTCACCACTTCAAGTACAAGATACACTTCATCAATGTAGCTCAGCGGATCAGTGTATATGGTGAAATATGACAAGAACACGCAAGGTCATAAGTAGTGACAGTGATATCAGTCTTGAATGACATCTTTAAAATGATAGGTGCACTGCTGCATATCCAGTGAGCATTAATCCAGTCCATCAGTGCTGCCATATACAATGCTCCTTTTCTTTCTTCTTATATATTTGGAAATGCACCATCACAATTAGTTCTGGAATGCTGTTCAGGCTTTAATGGTAGCATACACTGGAGAAAATGGGTAAACACTCGTCTTGATCCAGGCTTGCATGGGCACTGTTGCTGCACAGTGAGACAGTCTGCTGCTTTAATTGGTACACTGGCAGTCTGCTGAGAGTGGTTGGAGACACTTATTTTCCACAGGAGCTGAATGCAGGGTTCCACCCGCTGCATGTATGACAGGAGGGAAGGACACACGGGCAGAATCAGCAGCCTGCAGAGAGACCTGACTGCGCAGAGATGTAAGGGAGTGCTGCCTTGTCCAAGGCACTGAGCAGGCATTTTAAGAATATAATGAAATCCTAAGGAAACCAAGCATAGAGAGACAGACACGGAGAAAGAGAAAACACCAATACTACAAGAAAACTCTGTGTGTGCTGTTTCTATATCACTAGATTTTCGTTTGTTTGTTTGTTTGCTTACATAAAAATTAACAGTCACTTCTCCTGTAGATTCTAACTCCCAGGGTAGCTTAAAAGGACACAAATAAATACTAAGACAATAAAGACTGGAGTACCAAAGCCCAATGTCAAGTTTGGTCATAACAGTGGTAGCATCCAATAAATAAATAGCTCATCCAATAAATGTACTTATATTGAAGGGGCAAAGAACATTTGTTGTTTTTGTATAGAAGAAGTACATGTAAACATCAAGGTTTCTGGATTTAAGGGACCCTTTTACTTCCTAATTATTTATGCGGAAAATCCATGAGAATATTTAGACTTTTGTTAGTATTCTTGCAATACTGGTATTTTATGCCATTTTCATGGGTTTTTTTTTTTAATTTGTAACAGATTCATTTGAACAGGAGCAAAGCTTTTTTTTTTATGGTCACACCCTCATTTTTAAGTGGTCATAACCGAATTGCCAAGGAGTACATAACCTTTCTTTCGGTTGCATTACACCGCTCCTTCTCCCCCTACCTTCCACCAAAAAAAAAAAAAAAAAAAAAAAAAGCAAATAAGTAAAACGTGGCAAGAGAAGGACTGATTAGTAGCTGAAAACGTGACTGAAACAGTCAGAATTTCCCATGAGTCAGCCATTTTGTGGCAGCGTGGTGGTGCCAAGTCAGAACGGGGAACAGTAATGAGAAAAGGGGGGAGTCAGAGCGGCAGCTGCCTGCGCAAAGGTCTGGTGGAAAGAGCTTATGAGGGAATTCTGATTTATGATTTATTATATGAGCCAGCCCATCATCCTTCCACCCTGTGCAAAAAAAAAAGGCAGAGGAAATATGGTGCATTGAAAGAGCTGCCACATTTGACTCTCTTCAATCTCTGCTTCAGTTAGGGTATGCTGACTCAGAACAGGCACAGTCTGCATGTTGATTTGTGGGTGAGTACATATTAAATGCGCTATCAATAATATGTTTTTTAATTTGCTCAAGGTAAATTATTTATGAACTGTTAATACCACCGTCAATGCACTTAGATTTCACACTATTTCTATTTGGTCCTCATAACTAAATGTCCTCTTTTTGTTCTGTACTGCATTGCATGCAAACACGAGTCATGCTTTTAACGAGGCAATGTTAGATGTTAGGCAAAGAGCAGGCAGAGACATCACTGGAGTGATTTGGGTATATTTGGGTGTTTCACTCAAGGATGTTACAATAGATGTTAGTTTCTTTAGATATAATAAAATGGATTAAAACCAAAAAAAAATGGCAAATTGAAATGGAAATGTATCTAGTGTTTTGACTTAGAGGATCCATGTGTACACTCAAACCCAAAATGAATGTGTACACCATGGACCGTGGTTTCAGAGGTCCAAGCAATAGGTTAGCCACTGTACATGGCAGCTGGAGCTATTTGTGGTCAAACACTTTGCTAGAGGGGAGAACAGCAGTGAGTTATGACTAGGATCCTTACACACACACCCTACAGTTCTCAGTTTGATTAACTCTGTCATGGTGGGTAATCGAACCCATGACCCTCAGGTAAATGGTTGACTTTCACCACCTGCTGCCCGAAACATGGGATAAGTGTAAACATTTTTTTTCCCACTCTTTTCCTTTTGATCTGCTATAAGCAACTGTAATTTAATGCACTACATATCTCTTTTCAAGGTCTTTTCCAAAATCTTGGCAAGAATTGACAAAAGTTTGTTTGTAATGGACATGTCAGGATACATTAGATGCATCAAGCATTCATGATTAAGAAAATCCTCTATAACTTGTCTCTGAAAGTCACCAAGAAGGTTGGTTTCTCACAAGTCATATGTCCATATGCAGTGTAAATAACATAATATTCAAATGTCTGTGAAAACAACACGACTATCTCATACTTTCAAATACTGCCCATTCATATAATCTTCTGAGATGATATTTATGGGGGCAACCGTTGTATGTCAACTTCCATTACTGAAATTCTATTTTTGACTTGGTTCCAAGACTGTGACATATGGCAGAAGGTCTCATCCAGGTTTGCAAGCACTGACCAGAATTCTTTGATGGCTTGCCAGTTCGTATTACCTCCCTCACTAACCCCCTGATTCTAATGACGGCATGGGAACTGTGATTACATATTTTCGCTGACTTTGGGTTTAGAAGGAGGTATTCCTTGTGGGGATCTGGTGTGCCATACCTTCTCAGACCGATGACATTTCAATGAATATATATTGGAGCTTTCTAAAGATGTACATCAATTTCAGCCTTACCTGTGGTCAAGTGGTTGGCTCATCAATCACCTTTTACATTTGCCTTGTGTGGAGTGTAGAGTTCAATCAAGCCCACTCTTCTGTGCTGCCTCTGGACTCTCCTCTCCACACTACAAACAGTAATCTCACTCTAATCATTAGTAAGCCCTATACTTTAACATTATGCCAACAGAATACTGAATTTGTCTTGATCACATTTCAGTACTCTGTCTAATTATTTGAAAATTATCCAGTTAGAATAAAATAACTTCCGTGAAGGGCATCCTAAGGGACAGAGACCCATAAACTAATCAAATCCAATCAAAACTACAGAATAAATTTACATGTCTATTGTTGACCAATTCTTCAAGTCCAATCAAGAGATAATAAAACGTCACAAAAAAATACAGAAAAAGTAAGCCAGTCTTGATGTATCTCATGAATTTTCATCCTTGAGCAAATTCAAAAGCAGAAAATGGTTGATTTGAAATTTTATTAACTACACAAGATGAATGTTTTCTTTATTTTTCTCTTTTAAAACCACTGATACTCAGCACTGCTAAAAGTATACATAAACTTTTGGTCCATTTACAATTTACAATTTACAATTTAGTTATTTGGCAGACGCTTTTTACCAAAGCGACTTACAATTAGTGCATCACTCAGAGTCAGATTTCTAATACCTTGTGAGCAGAGATCATAATAAGACCGAGCGTAAAATTGCCCCTTCGTAATGCGCCCCTGGAATACTTTGACATACTTTGACAAACGCAGATACAAGACAAAGGTTTTTTTTTTTTTTTTGGGAAAGGGAGGTTAGGCATTGGGGGACAGGTGGGTTCTAAAGAGGTGGGTTTTCAGTTTCCTGCGGAAGACGGTAAGAGATTCCGCAGTCTTGACTGCATGGGGGAGGTCATTCCACCACCTCGGGGTAATGGCAGAGAAGAGGCGTGGTCGGGAGGAGCGGTTGCCGGGTTCCCGAAGTGAGGGGACCGTCAGTTGTCCAGACGTCATGGAGCGGAGGGTCCTAGTTGGGGTGTATGGAGTTTGTGCATTTAAAAAACTGCACAAAATACTATTGCTCCTAAGCCACTCTTGTGTAGGTAACCTTTAATACAGAGACCACTGTGCTTTTAAGATCTCTGTATTATCTACAGATCTACTCATTAGAGCTTGGCTCAAGAATAAAGACCTTACCATATTTTGAGGCAGTAGGACATAGATATTTTAAGATTCTTTCAAAGGTTTCATCTTTCCTGAAACCGCAGTATGTGCCCAGTGCTCTGCAGAGCTAATTTGTTTAAAAAAAAAAAAATCTTTTACAAATAAAATGAAACTTAGTTGAAGTATGATGTATAAGTACATGTATTATCTGACACACAATTCAGTTCAATTTTTTATATTCATATACACATACAGTGCTCCCAGTGCTGATAGGCGTGCAGTAATGTTACACCAGAGCATCTTAACACTACAGTTGGCAGAGTCATCCCAAGGGCAGAGACCTCCATAACTCATACTCACCTATGGGATGACAGATTAAACTTAATGCAAAAATGGTGTCAGTGAATGCCACTGGTGGTCAACTGCTAAGTTCACATTAGCTCATGGTTGAGACAATGAAAAAATGTTTTGCACAGGCAAACTATTTTGATCACTAATTCACCACACTCACGGGCTCAGATGAAAAGGTTGAGTAGTTTGTCATAACAAAGAGGAAGATTATTTTGACTGTTAACCACATTCCCAGGCTTAGACAAAAAGGTTAAGTATTTTGTCATAAAGAAGTAAGTAGATTTCTAAATGGATAATTCTTCCAAAGTGTGGTTGGATGTGATTGGATGTTCTAAACTTAAATTTATCATAGTTTATATATATATATAATCTGTTAATCAATCAATATATCTTTTCTTTTTTAAGTATATTATTGTTAAAAAAAAACTGTAAAGTGCACAAACATTTCTTTGGTTATGTTGAAGTTAATGAGAAGTTAACAATAGGATATAAAGACGAATTTGTGTGTATGTAGCCATTTGTACATATGTGGATGTGCGTGTGTGAGAGAGAGAGAGAGAGAGAGCGAGAGAGAGAGAGAGAGAGAGAGAGAGAAAGCGAACAGAATAAAGAGTATGTGTATTAGTAATTATAAAAATATGAAACTCTAAGACACAGAGCCACTCTGTTCTGCACATTCCATGGTATTAATATGCTAATGGTAGAATATTTCACACTTCCTGTAGAATTAAAGGAAAGCTAGTGGCATGCAATGAATAATGCAGGGATTAAAAATCTAACCATTCATTTAAAACCCAAAATAGCACAGAAAATACCTGACTTCACATCAGCTCCACGAAGATTAGCTTAACTGTGGGAGTCCCCAATCAGGGTCCATAGTAGCATACCACTAGATATTTGTCATAACTAATTAGCATATTAATCACCTCTCTTGGACGCACTACACAGTGGAGCTGAATATGAGAACATACACAAATTAAGGGTCTTTCAGTCCTTATGAAGAAGTTGCTGTTGCCACATATAGTAGATATTTATGCACTTGAACAACACATGTTGAGTAGCATTAACAGAAAATACTTCTCTCAAGTATTCTTGATGATGAACTCCATGATTAAGTAGAGAAAATTTTGTGTTTACCAGAAGCATGCAGAGGATGCTCTCTATGTCTTTTCTCTAATTCAAAAAGCCGTGACATTTGTGGTTTTGAGGACCTTGACATCAGGGTGCTTTTGTGAAGAATCTAAATTAATATTCTTCAGCTTGCAGGGAGCTGAAACACTAATGACCACAGATGGCTGGCTTTATCTGTTAAGGGTGAGATGAACATTCGGAGGCATAATGCACAACAGCTGTGAGGCAACCCTTAGAATACTCAGAAACAGACAATTAGCATAATTCAGCAAATAAACACCTCTGAAAAGCTGTATTTACATAGTGCACTTTTATTGTTTTAATAATAATAAAAAATGTGCATATGTGTCTTTCTGTTAGGTAATTTAAATAATCATGTTGGTGTTTTGCAGATATTGAAATTAGATTAATAGAACAGATGTGTTTTGGGAGTGTGTTGGGCTATGAAGACATTACAAGTCTACTATCGAGAGCTCTTTGTGCATCTGGGATGATCACTTACTGCAAATGCACTGACATGTTCTCCATTTATAGAGTAAATAGATATTTGATAGACATGAATTGATTATTAATACATGCGTACTTGTCAAAGCTCTGACAAGTATGTTCTGATAGACTTGAAACGACTGAACTGATTAATCTGATAGCGATGTATCTGTCATCTATGCAATGACATGAACATTGTCATTTAAGTTTTTACATTTACAATATGTCCTTTCTACCCTCTTGAGACCCATCTCTGTCACAAAGAATTTTACAGACTTCAGCCCCAGAAAGGTAAAACAATAGTAATACATTGTGCTGTTATTTTGATTATACGTTGCATACATGTAACAGGATCTAAAGGACATTACTGTTTTTTATTTATTTGTTTATTTGTTTTGTTTGTCAGTATGTTAAGGGTGGAGAAACACATAGTTGAAAAGTTGACACCAAGTGCACCACAATGCAGTTATAAAATATGAATGATTTATGTATTATATAACATCAGATAAATGCAGTACACACACTGTCTTTACATCAGAATATGGTATATTGTAAAATCACTTTTGCAGTTTCTCTACAACAATCCATAAGCAGCAGTCCCTCAGCAACTTCCATTTGTTTGCACCCACACAACTGCACAAAAACTACAACAGCTTCTAACCACAGCAAGCAATAGACAGTTTAAAATGGACTTCAACAATAGACAGACAGAGGATAACTAACCAGACAATTTAAAACTGCATATGCATAATACTTACTCTTTGTCAGTAAAGTGGAATGTGTTAATACTACACCCCATCTCATAGGCATGTGGACCAATTATTGTCATCTTAGTAACTGATCACTCATTGGATTCCCAGAGACTTGACAAGATTATATGATGACTTATTTGAGTCTCATTTTGTTAAATATCTATTTCAGACTCTGACCGTGTAAATACTGACACTCTTTAAACATGAAGCTTATGTCATCAACTAATAATTGTGTTGAGAATGGTTCTAGTATGGCAGTTTACATTTCTTATCTTCACAGAACTGTTGATTATAAACAGCTTAATGATGCTTACTCCGTGAGCAAACCCGACGACTGTGGTTAAGCTGTGTTGATATGTGCTCCTGTTGCAGATTGCATTAATGAGTGCCTGAAGGGATGTTCGTTTACGTTCCTGATGAAGGCGCGTGCGAAAGGAGGGTACAGTAATTACATCATCTCATTGAATAGCATGGCCAGCAATGCAGCACAGCTGTTATTGAAGATGAATATGAGGAGGCAAAGCTGAGTAAACTGCTGGGAAAATGGCTCTGTAAAACCTTCACAGCTGCTCCCTCCTCTCTCTCACTCTCTTGCTATCTGACTCTGATAAGACAAACACTCACAGAGATGCTAAACTCCATGATGTGTGGCTGCTTTTGGTTTGCAGCATTCAGTCCTGACCTTCATGGCCTGATGTTGTGCTAGCTTCTTTTTCTACCCACTTTATGTCACTCATCCACAGAGATGGGAATATGCTATTTTGTGAAATGCTCTGTTTAAAATCTTTTTTTTTTTTTTTTTTTTTACTTTTTAATGCTGCCAAAATGCAATCTGTTTTCAGCTGGTTCTAAGATAAAATCCCACATAATCTGTTGGTTATCCTCAAAGCACAATCTCGTAAAAGCAAAAATCTTGCTAAAATTCAATAAAACATTGGTTAACTTCATAACTGATGAAGCATGGACTCATCAACAATGCTTACTCTGCCACAATACAGTTGTCAAGTCAATTATCATTCTAACTATGACACACAAAACATAGCATATCCATCATTATTAACATCATTCATGAAAAGAACATTCAGACATCATAGCTTTTATCTAACTTTTGTTGTTGTTTGTTTGTTCATTTGTTTTGGACTTGTTGTCATTGTTGTTGTTGTTGTTGTTCTTGTTGTTGCTGTTGTTGTTGTTGTTGTTGCACTCTCACAATATCTATTTGAATTGTTTGTTTGTACTCATGACTAACTGAATTAAACATCTCTGCCTTTATCCCTACTTCACACAGGCTGAACATCAAACTTTCACTCTGCCGCTGAAACACACTGACTCACGCATGACAAAATCAATGATAATGCCAGAAAAAGGCCAGGAGCAGTGCTGTATTTAAGTCTGTTTATGCCCAGGTGTAGAGCCCAGATGGGAAGTGATTGTATGTCCCTCCCTAAGCACTCTACAGGATCAACATTTTAAACAGAGCTCTGATGTGGGGCCCGGGAGCAGCAACACATCCATCTCTGCCACATGCCATTTAATAGCCAGGCTTTGTCGCTCTGCATGCCACTGGCTCCTCTCCTCTGCTCAGCCAAAAGGATGAGCATCACAGACACTTCCCACTGCCCCTCTCCATCACACAAAACACACTGCTTTTCTTTTTTCTGTGACAGGGCAGTGCACAAAGTAAACATTTTTCTTTTTTTTTTTTTTTAGTCTTCCACAAGGCCATGAAAAGGTTACAGTGTTAACAACAAACATGAAGGCCATGAAAAGGTTACAGTGTTAACAAGCAAAATAATTACTTAAAATGAAAATGAAAATGAAAATGAAAAATGAAAAAATAATGAAATTAATGGAAATTATTTCAAAGTTTGGTAAATACCACTGGCTTCAGTATATAAATTCTTGGCTCACAGTTGTACTATTCTAAGTCTTTTGAATGAAAATGGTACCAAAGATACCGTCCATGCTGTAGCTAGATGTGAATGTCACTTTAGTGACAGAGTGATGGTGATCTGCCACAGTGAGGTGGGTCAGACACGCTGTATGATTCCATATCACAATTACCCTACTGCTATCCCCTGCCCCAAAATCTGTACTCTCTACCAGCTGCTTTACCCCCACCACAATCTGCTGGTCACCACAACACCTGGTCCTTGTACTTTGAGCTATCTACTGCTGGCACAACACTCATCAATAAAGACAAGTGCTGTCACAGCATGTTCTGATCCTGTTCAGTCTGTCCAAATGTAGCTCCCCTCACTCCATTTCATCTGTTCACATCATTGGTCAAAACAGATGACTTTGTGCTTACATGTGGAGGTCAAAATGGACAAACTGGATTGGAATTGCATCTTATGGTAGATTTAAACTTAGCAGGGAAAATAGCTATTAGTTATAGCCTTCAGTGTTGGGCAAGTTCACCCTTCACAAGAGCTAGCTCAAAGTTCAGTTCACACACACTAAAATGAACAAGTTCACAGCATTCATAGTTCACAATTTTGAATTTTGAATTTTGAACGAGCTCACAGCCCCAGTTCATTTCTTTTTTTTTTTCTTTTTTTTTAGTGAGCTGCTCTGAGCTTATCTTTTTCAGTTGAACCTCCCCCTACCCATCCATCCCCAGCCCCCAATCATTGCCACTTCCCACTGGTTGTGTATACTTGTACATTCATAAGTTATGTATTTTTTATGTATTGTTGATTACAGTGCACCATGTGTGCAAGCACTGTGTTTTATGGCACAGAGGATTCCGAATCTCGCACAAACCTATACAATGCACAAGTTCATGCTCTTAAATTGGAAATGGATATGTTCATGTTCACCGTTCACCGAAAAAATGAGCACATTCAATAAATGGGCTCTTTTAGCTCCTTCATGCACAACATTGACAGTCTTATCTATCACAGTTGAAATTATAATTTCAGTATCTATATCTATCATTTCATATCCTTCTGTTACTACCATTTTGATGATATGGCAAAAAATTTAACAGAAAATAAGTGAGAAAACAGTAGTCATGCAGGCAAGGACAGCTAAGTCTGGTACTCTATTTCAGGTCCAGAAATGTTGCACACAAAGATCAAGAAGCCTCTTGCTTATAATTACCATCTCTTGGACAAGACTATGTTGATGTCAAGGTTCACTGAGCTAAAGTGTTGGTTCTGCAGGAAATGTGTTTTTCCCCTCTCCTAATTGGAAATAGTAGATGCTTGCAATGTGTATGAGTTTCTCTATTTCCCAGCGGAGGACAGATTTTAGATGAAAGGGAGCATCGAATAAGAAATGCAATATGACAAAACAACATAAAAGAGCCCTAACAATAACTCCAAGCCTGACCTAACAAGCACTGATGTTCTGGGTTTTTTTCAAGGGTTATCTTTTATATGTTTATTTATTTATTCAATTTCTACAAGAAAGACACAGCATTAGTATCCAAGAAGGGTTTAATCGAGGGCAACTAGACTTGGTTGTAGATATTTGAAGACGTTTCACCTCTGATCCAAGAGGCTTCTTCAGTTCTGACTGACTGGTGGGGAATCCCAGATATTTAACCTCTGTAGGGTCAATATCAAGGGCATTGATGTCACTTGGTTCATTGCAGCATTAGCCTCAGCAATCTGATAAGACATACAGACATTACATGACAGTTCACTGTTGCACAGTAAGTCCAGACACATTACACTGAGTACTTTATGAATTCATCATACAGCGCCAGTGTGCTCAAACACATGCATTGTTGAAAGAATCCATGTGCCAGAGTTTAAAAAGGCACAGGTAAATATAGATTACTACTTGTTAGTCACTAACAGAGTTTTGCAAATGCACTGAGTTACCTGAATTACCTCATAAAGAGAGTCACTTAATCCTTAATCAGGTTGAAGTCAGTAATTTAATTTAACCATCATTTACCAAAATCTCTCAATTAATCTCTCCAGCTGGCTTATTATCAGGTCAACAATTTGGAGGTAAACTGCAATGGACAAGATGTGAGAGAAAATGTCATCTGTGTCATGGAAAAATTAACAGCTAGGTTCCAGATAATGGTTCCTTGCTGGAGCTACTAATGAAGATAGACATGTTCTATTTAGTTCTATATGAGCTTGATTTGTACTCCAAATTGATTTCTTAAAGGGCTATTAAATCAGTATTATAATCAAAGAATTTTAAGGTTACTATAATGACATATTCATAAGCACAAATTACTCATGTATGCTAGAAGAATTTTCACTGTGTCAGTAACAGTTGGTGAGAAAATTTTCCACTGTGAATCTTTGTTCCACTGTAAATTGTGACCTGAAATACCATTGTAAATGATTACAAACACAATGGTTTACTTCCTTTTCAAATAACATGAAACACATGCAAGACCAGAACAGTCACTAATTTTTGTGAAGCGGCACATCCAGAAATATAATAACCAAAAGAGCAGAGCATTGGCAGTTTGACTGAATCAGGCCAATTGCCTGTTGCCACGATTTTGTTGAAAGTTACTTGCTATAACGCCTGAGACTGAGTGACTATAGTACTGTTTCATTTCAAGATTTTGCCATTTCCTACACTTGTCGAGCTGGTTGTCACAACTGCTCCCTGAAAAGTCTTATGATAAGTTAAGAGAAAATAACTTTTAAAATGCTGTTTATTAACAGCACAAACTGTGGTCTCATTGCCACGCTACAACTGAACTTTCCCAAGAGAATAAAAAAGCTCTGTATTATGTGATATTAGAGAAATAAATCAAAATGCATCTTCAGATACGTGCACTTATGTACGCTGAGCAGTGTGTGTGCGCCGACAGAAGTTACCTCATCTGTTCAAAAATATAGTAACTATAGCATCACTAAAGCATCATACCATGGCAAGAACATCCAAGACGGTGTGCTAGAGAAGAAAGTGCTCGAGAAGTTGTATTTAACAATGACAATATTTCACTGAAACTCCAATACTATAATGCATTACTGTTAGTCCTTACAGGCATGTATATTGTGGCACACTATTCCATATGCATTTATGTCCTGTGTCTATATTTTAACTGACTCAAAATGACTTCTAATGATATGTTATCAGTGATGAGTATGTCATGAAGCATTACAGACAGTCATACTTGCTACAAAAAGTCAATGATCTACACGAATCGTTATGAATTATATATGTTGATTAAGAAATTCAGTATAATTATTTAAAAAGTCATTTAAAAGAATCCAAAACATCATTAAGCACCACATTAGGTCTCTTGATTATTTATTTATGTCAGAATTAATTTGTACACTTATAGGAATGCTACAAATGTAGGCATTTAGGCTTTATTCATCTCCGAAGAGAAGAATAACAGAATGGTAGAGTTATGCTCTTGATTTAGTGTTTAAACATTTCTGTCATTCCACAATTTTCTCAGAATTGGGTTTTGTTCCTGGAGAAAATGACCTTTATTAAGCTCCTTGTATGTGTGCTTAGCTGAGGACAAAGCAGCCAAGATGTCGAGCTCTTTATCATTTCAGTCTTCTTGGGACTCGTCCCGCTCCTCTCACTGAGTCTGAGAGAACAGGAGACATGAGAGGAAAAGAGAGGGGAAGAGAGAGGAGGAGAGGCTTTGTCAGAGAAATTGTCTCTACTACTAATCCTATTTCATGCCAGCTCATTCCCACTCACCAGAATATCAAAAACTCTCACAAAGTGCTTCTGAAGAAATAGCACAATTGAAATTCTCCTCCTGTAAAGTCCATCAAAGCCTGAATTGGACATGGTATGCTCCACCATGATTTTTGTAGTTGTGGCCATTGGCTGTTACAATAAGCCCTAACTTTTCCTTTATGTGAGGTGCCTTAAAAGTATGTGTGTTTGGAAATCAAATAATAAATGTCTGTCCATTACTGTTTTCCCCATTCAATTTCATTTCACAACAGCAGGTTATTTACTATTATATTGGAAGGAAAAATGATTGTCACCATGCATGTTTAATTTCCCTTTCTACTTAAGTGTTCTTACTTTGGCCTTTAGATTGCTTTGTGAAAACAATATTAAACTGATGAAGACTGATGAAAACAAATGGTTCTTTCTGAATGCCCAGAGCAAAAATGCAGATGTTATTTTCCATTATCCAAACTGGAGCAAGAGACTCTTAATTATACTTAGCAATGTTGTATGGTAGCCCTTCAGGCCAGGAAGAGACCTTACACATCTAAACAAAACAAAATGGTGTGGCCCGCTCATAGTGACTGAATAATGGCATAACGACACAACCCATGTTGACTGAGTGTCTTGTTTCAATACACCTGCATGTGTGTCAGCCCAGACAAAAATGACCCCTTGACAAATATCTAGACTTGAACGGCATTACTGACATGTAATGAGATTTGGTTAATTTTTAAAACATAATTATTTACATTCTTTGCATTTATGAGATTATAAACTGTAAAAACAAACAAACAAACAGACAAACAAACAAAAAATTACTTTTAACAGTTGAATTTACTCAATTAATTGTCAGTTGTTGGGCAACAGCAAAGGAAGTGGATTCAAATATTGAGCATGACGATTCTTTCTCATTGTACATTTCAGTAGGGTTCTTAATTCCAGACTAGCAACATTTAGGAACAAAACAACAACCATGAAATTACATTTAAAAAAAAAAAAAAAGGAGAACTGAGAAAGGGGAAATAGCACCCTGCAGTGAATGAAGCACATATCAGTAACCATGTCGAAGAGTGACATTTTCATTTAAAAAGATCAAATGATTACATTTGTCCACATGTTTGTACCTTGAGAGCTAGTAGAATATATAATTAATCATGCCCAGTGAACAGTCCGTGCAATTTCACTTCAAAGGTGTCAACTACTTTCTATGTTTTGGCACGATAATTCCAAAAACATACTTTGTTCACCCCACTCTTGCCCAAAAACAACAACAGTTATGATCATTACCGCTGAGGTCACTAAGTTTTGTGTGTCCCTATTAGGCTTGGGCGGTATCAATTTTTTCATACCATCATAACTTCCGGACATTTCACCGGGGTATACAGTATCAAAAAAAAAAAAAAGTCGTAAAAGCTGAGCTGCTAGTGATAGCAGTCAGAGAGGTCAGAGACAGAAGTCGGAGACAACTTCTTGTCGTAGAATTAAAAAGATCGCCCTTTGTTTATATCAGCAACACCTCTCCGCTTCCTCATTGCCACAGAGCACACAACGTGACCACATGCAAATAAACCAAGTGTGGGACAAGTAGTAAGTTTGTGTGGGACTATGTGGGACATGTTACCAACACTGAGAGGTAACCTAAAACTTTGATATAACTATAACTATAATTATCTAACTGAATAAGAAACATTTACACTCTGCCCTTCGGCTAATAAACACCTACACTTTGTCCTCTAGTCGATTCCACAGAACACCATCAACATTCCCTCCCTCGTACATAACTATATAGAATAAAAGAAAACGAAAGTAACCTGCACAATGTGAAAAAATAAATGTGCATATGGAATCGATATTCATCATATAGTTGTAAAATTAATAGGGCGTTTAGATAACCACTGGCCGATTAACCAACTGCTAATTCTCAAGCTGTCAGTGAAACTAAGTCGTTTGCAGTGTTAGAGCAGTAATATGTGATATTGCTCGGAAGCATAAAATGCCATGACGAGTAGGCTAATATAATTTTACTATTCCTTTACTGGAAAAAAAAATAAGTAAGAAAACCCAAGAATATGTCGCAGCCCATTCTTTACTAAAAGAACATTTTCCTTTCTTTGTGGCCATGGTAGCTTTTTATCTTCATATCTGCAAAGTTTGTGTAAGTTTGTTTTTTATGACATAGCCGTGGTGTTCACCAGCCCCAGTCTGCACAGTTTGATTGACGGTCGTCACAGCCTCTTGATGACCGCCTTAACTGCTCTCTTCTCAGTCATTGGATGAAAGCCAGGTTTTTAGAAAAGCTTTGCTAGGTTGTGTTTTTGGAGCCAGGTTGGTGCTTTTCACTTAGCGCTGTTAAATAGAGTAGAAACTATGCCGCAACGGCATAAGCGGCTCATGTGCTGGGTGGGTAAAACAACGCATCCATGTGTTCTTATTTCTGCCAAGTAAAAACCAAATGACCGATGAAAACGCGGGACATTATCTTAGTATGCGGGATGTGGGACGAAGGGTCAAAATGCTGTGTCACCCTGCCTCAATACAACATCCCCGTATCAGTTTATCGAAAGAGGAACGTCTTTATTTTTGACGGTATTGAAAATCATACCTCTCGGATTTCTAAATACCCCAGTATACCGTAATACTTTGATACCACCCAATCCTAGTCTCTTTGCATTACTGTTTACCTGAAACCTCTAAGACTGTCTGTTGGGGGTGAGGACCTTGGTATTCTTAGCTGAACAACAAGTAGTCTATTCTGACAAATGACAAATCAACTGACAAATCAAATTTATGATATGGCAAACAGAGTGAATGTCTTTTTCCCTTTTGCAATTCACTATTCAACATTTTATATGCCACATGAGTAGTTCCCTCAAATATATACATAATTCACTTAAATAAATCAGTTAAACAATACATCCTTCACCACATGTATTCCATCCTTCTTTAGTCTTAAAGTATTTAGTGTGAATCCACTGATTTGGACAGCTCAAATTTGAAAATGTTGGGAAAACAACACAAGTCCCTCTAAGAGATCATGAAGTGAAATCCAGCTCTGGTAAAGTAGGTTTTCACTGCTTTTATATCCCTAAGCCACTGCTTGCGCATTCTCTCTGTGATCTTGAATTCTGAGTCATCACTCAGCAGATAAAGCAAAAGGATGCATAGGAAAACATTTAAATGTATTTGCTAGGAAGTAAATAATGCCCTCTATATTATTCCAAAGGGTAAACATCTCCAGGCAGTGTGTGCAAGTACCCAGAGTGGCATGCAGGCAGAATGCATAGCAGGGAATGGGGTGTCAGGACTATCAAGTGTTGCTTCCTGGGGTCATGTAAGTTCTATGGCGCATCATAAGATGGATGAACTAAGATGTTTAGATATTTGGATGACCCTGCTGTCTGTGTTATCGCAAACTGCATTCCAATCTATTTTTCTTTCTGTTTGTGACATATCTTTCTTTTTTTATATGGGATTCAAGACCTGAATAAATGAAGGATGGAAAGCTTATGGGAGTACCCAAAAACCACTCCACCATCAGGCCATACTTCAATTTAGGAACCCAGAGAATTCTACATATTTTGTAGGCAGATCTTGCTCTAAACTGGAAGATTAATAAATACTGTAGATTACTTCTAGGAAATGTATTAAAGATTCTTCTCCATTCATGTTATCTAATACCCGCATACTGTTTTGAGCCTGTAAAGAAGTTTTGTTTTTTTTTGTTGTTTTTTTTAAAGCCAATCGATTCTGCCACTTTTGGTCTTAAGCAAGTCATGTGTTCATTGTTTTGGAAAAAGATTAGCATTAAATGACCACGTAGGCGCTGATTTTACTTTTTTCCTGGTGGGTGCTTGGAATGTAACGCCATAATCTTCAAACTGTGCAAAGACAGACATATCACCATATCGGCCTATGTCGGTCAGACGTAACTCTCCTAACCAACAGCCACATGATTACAAATGAAAATGATTAACAAACAACTCTCTCTACCACCAAGCAAGTAAAATGAATGCCAAATCCAGAAACTAGCACAATAAATCAACACATACAAAACACATGATGCAAATCGGTATGCTGATTGCCACTTTAACAAGCACAGTAATGCAACCGACCTAAATATCATTCAAACACTCTTATACAGTTACAGGCTTACTCACCAGTCCAGCTGTTAGTCCCTCAGAAGGAAGGTGTTTCTCCTGGAGGCTGTGCGCTTGATGAATTCATCGACAACATCATCCAGATCTAAACTTCTGCAGGGGTTCTTCTGACACTTCAACACAACAACATGGTTCAGCCTCTTCGACTGGCGTGAATGAGTGTCTTCAGAACCGAGCGTGCTACTGCTGTCCTTTCCAAATTTAATTAAAAACGTATCCATTTCCCAGGATGTTTAAAATGGACAATGACGACATGTGTCTAATATTAGTTACCTTTGCAACAGCCTTGATTTCAAATTTCAAAAACACCAACGCACTTTTGACTGGTCACTTTTTGACCTTGTGGCCTAGAGCCAATAAGGTCACGGCCTCACCTGTCGATTAAAGATGATGTTTTTAGGGAAAACTGAGGTGGCTACTGAGGGGGAGCTGTTGGACAACAGCAACATTTCCAGAGGAGACACAAAGTTAAAAATTCACTGCACATAGCATAATTTCCTGGTGGGTGCTCACCATTTCCCCTGGGTGCGCAAGCTCCCGAGCACCCACGGAATCGGCACCTGTTATTGACCAAATAGATTGCTTGTCTTTAACACAGTCGAATCTAAAGGTTGCTACATTTGGAATATTGCTACACACTATAATGGGCTGACAGGCTCTATGGTAAGGACTTTATAAGTACTACAGTACATCCCAGCTCAGATATACTACAGCACAATTCAGCATTAGTGTTACTTTTATGAGTAATCACAATCAAATCAATATAAAAGTAAGTAAAATGAATGTTTAGTTTGCATTGTATGACAAACCTCTGTTCCACCTAGTTGATGAAAACTAAAGTGTCACTACTGACTCTGAAATATCACTTGATATCCAGATGAGTTTTTTTTTTTTTTTTTTGAGGAGCCTTCTTCCACTTAAGGAACCTTTCCAGGCTTAGGAATCTGCTTTCCCTTCAAGATTCAGAGAAGTTGGTCTGCACTATTTTAATCGCCTGTTATCTGGATGTTCCATAATGTTCCTAAACAGGCTTAATTTCAAAATGGAACTGCTTGGGGTGCTAAATTTGACCATATTAGCCCTGTTTTATCCTCATTACACTGGCTTCTCGTTAAATTCTGGACTGATCACAGCTCACTTACAGCTCTGAATGGTTTTAATTCTCAGTATTTGAGTGATCCACTAGTTATTTATAATCCTCTCTGCTTGCTTTGCATGTTACAGGGCTGCTTCTTCAGTTATTTTGTTTCTACAGTCAAACTATGGGTTAGCCTTCAAAAAAGTTGTTGGGACTCAGATACGCTCTCGATTATATACTTCAAAGATATAATTGCTCCTTTGGGTTTCCTAGTTAATTGGATAAACATTTTAGACATTTTTCTGAAGCCCCATTGTTAAAGAGTGGAAACAAATGGTAGGCAATAGCACAGAGTTGTCTGGTGAACTGGACTAAATATGTAAGCAAGTTGAGAGTATCCTGTTTGACAGTGGTAATTCACTGTTTCACTCTGCTATTCAAACTTCATATAATTAAAAATTTAGTAATATTACAATATTATTAGCATTAAATTGGCTACTGAGGTTATTGTTTAATGGTACAATATCAACACCCTAAAGTAACAGTATAACATCATCTATGAACGTATTCACACATATTCTCCTGTTTCTCTTTGTGACTGACACTTCCCCTGCCTTAACTCCCTCCCTTTGCAGTCATGGAATATCTTACTTTAGCAAGAAGCTTGTTGTTGTTGTTGTTGCTGTTTTTATTGTTGTTGTTGCTCCTGCTGGTTTTGTTTTTCTTTGTTTTGTATTGTTGTTTTCAAATCTAATTTTGTATCAAACTATTTCTTTATCTCAGGGATGATACTGATCTCAAGGGACACGGTGTTCATAGCACTAACAATTTTTTCCCATTTATTGGCTTTAACATGCTACATAATTCCACTGCTGATGCTGTTAAAGTGATGTTTTGCATTTACTGATCTCCGAGGCAGGACTTCAATCTCTAAACTTGTGAAGTTCTCCTATTTAGTCTTTTATGAATGACACTTCCGGACATTTGGCATGACGTTTAGCCTTATATGGCATTCTAGGGTGCTAATTTTGCTAAGTCATTATTCTCATGAATGTATGCTCATTTACAAAAAGGTGCTATTCATTGTATTTACACAGCCTGATTTTGTTGTTGTTGTTGTTGTTGTTGTTGTTGTTGTTGTTGTTTTGTTTGTTTGTTTGTTTGTTTTCACGAGCATTTGCTGAATCTAATACAACAAGGTCATACAAGCCCACCATACAGAACAAAACAAAACAAACAATCAAAGATAAGTAAGGTAAGGATGTTAAAATATTGTTGCATGAGGCTACATGACTCTAAGTACTGCTGCTTTTGACAGCTCCTGGTTGCCAGCTGCTCTGTGTATGTACTTGTTCCCCTGATCAGGAATGGCTGGCTTGCATCCTTTTATATGCACAGTGTGTATTAATTTCTATGTATCTTACCCACCAACAGCACCTAATGCCACTCCTACCACACCCCAAGGGCTCTTAGCCCCAACACTCATGAAGGATCTGCCAGACACAGCTTGTCTGTCCATCTATCAATAAGATCGTCCCAAAATGAACTGCCTGAACTTGCACACCAGCCTGCAGCCATGCTGTTTGACTGCTTGCCAGCCAGTCACCCATAGCTGCCCCTCCTCTCCAACTCCACTCCTGACTTAACACTCAATTCAAGTTCAAATATAAAACATAACCTTTACTGACTCGGCACAGACACGAAAAAAATGTCCCAAGATGTACTTAAATCCTCAACTCCTCTGTCATTTCTTGCAAGTTTTTTTTTTGTCTCCTAACTCTTTATAACGGATTAACAACAAAAGGGCTGCCCCTTTTTAAATCTAGATTTCCCTCAAAGTTTCTCCACTTCTCAGCCAAAGGGGTTTTTCCCCCTTTGTCTATGCTGCCTTAGGCTTGCTCACTGGAGTCTCAGGCCCAGTATTTTGTATATCTGATTTGTGAAAAAGTCTTTTGTTAAAAGCTGAACTACACTGAACCAAAACAAGGCCATACTCAGCCCCCTAGCACTGACCGATGGAAGACTGTAACTAAGCACAATCACCACAGTATAAAGACATCTTAAAGCCTTAATAAAGCTGATTAATCAAGAAGATTGAGAAGGGAACAGTGAAAATCGAAAGTACAAACACACACACGCACACATGCACACACACGCACACACACGCACACACACACACACACTTTAAATTACAGTATCCTTCAGAATCTACAGTATCTATCTATCCATACATATCTATGTATATGTGTATATATGTATGGTTATGTATGGATCTATCAGTACAATTGATTATCAGAAAGATGAAACAATGTACTGGTAGACAAAAATAAATAAATAATTAAAAACTATATATATATATATATATATATATGTGTGTGTGTGTGTGTGTGTGTGTGTGTGTGTATGTATGTATGTGTATATATACATATATATAGATAGATAGATATAGATATAGATATATATTGTGACAGAGAGAGAGGAGAGAGAGAGAAGTTAAGCCTAGAGAGTGAGTCAGTGCTTCAAATAGGACTCATCTGTCCCTCCAACAATGCCCTCTACAGTTGATGTCTGTAGCAACCATGCCTTATTTTATGAGAATGAATGTGAATCTATCTCTTCCCCCTTAATTATCAAAGCCCTGTAAACTTAGTTCAGCACTGTCCTAACAGAATGAAAACTTGTAATCCTATTATAGTAATTCTCTGCAATAAACTTGTAACTGTTCACAATGATAAACCAAAGATTTTTAAATTATCTGCCATACTGATATAACTATAAGAAACTAACAAATTACAATAAGCTTTGTTGCTGATTGTTGATTTTTTTTTTTGTTGCTCTTTCTTTTAGCATTCCAAAATCAACAATAAAAGTCCTGCCTCACTGTTAATCAAACCAGGCCTACTTCATGCTTAAATCCAATGTCAATAAAGTAACAGAAAATTGGCTCATTAGAACCAAAATTTAAAATTTAATCAACTAGGCAGTATTGCCATGGCTAGTTAGATGGTAGTTTGGTTAACTGTTGGCAAAAAGAGTCATAATCCTAAACTTGTTTTTGCGACCACAGTCGCACCCTAAATGATAAAGTCAGAAAATAGTGCTCTTCTTCCTCTGCCATGTCAAAGGACATCTTCTCACCCTCAGAGTGGATCCTCAGGGCCACAGGAGAGATCAAGAGGGATGCTGTCATTCTGCGGCTAAACTGAGCTCTGCTCCCATTCCATATGATCTCCTGCTCTGGATGGTTTCCACCTCGGGTTGTGTCTGGGTTGTAGTCAGTGTAAAACTCTAGTTTGCATTCTCAAAATGCTGGCTTCACATTGCGTGCCCATTGGAGTGCTGCTTAACAATCAAAGACCAGTCAAACAAGCCAAAACACTCTTGTGCATAGCCTGGAACAGTTGTTGGAGTGAACAGTGTGAGCTTTTAATCTCTAATGACAAAGCTACCATCTCCCATTGGAGTTTCTTGCTGTTTTTTTTTTTTTCTGTTAAAGTTTAAATCACCATACAGTGTGTTCTCATTTAGAAGCTCATCAGGCAGTCTAGTTTGACTCCCTGCTTACTAGCAAGCTAGCTATTTAATGGTTTAGGTATATCGTGGTATAGCATATTGCTGGCTGCAAAAATAGACAAACATGTACAATCCCAACACTTATCTTTGTCCTTTCTTACATATTACTGTACATATCTGTTCATGTTCAGTTATGGCATGAAATAAGTTTACCATTTATCAGTCTATTTAAGGAGATTAAAAACAAGCACAATCTTCTAAGCACAAAGTCCCTCCAATTTGAACATACTGTACAGTATAAAATTACACTCGCTAGTGCTGTGAATGAGTAAAATCATCTCATTAGGTGACAATAAAACCAACAGCCAACCACACTAATTTTATGAGAGAGGCTATACCTATAAACTCTTAAATGAGATATTTTGACTATCTGCTGGATGGTTAAAGGCAGATGCTGTGATTGAATAATTAATGTCAGGCACATCATTTAGGTGAAATGCTCCACATATCAATTTAACATTTTACCGGACCGTGGTCAAATAAGCATTTGACACTCCTTTTCTTTGTCTGTTAGAATTGCTACAATTCTACTGGAATTTAGCATATTGAAGCAATACCAAACATACATAAATTCGTTGAAGGTTCTTAATCAAAACTGTTCATATTCTCTTAATTAAAAGAGCACACTCAAACAGAAAACTCTGAGGAAAATTAGGACAGGGGTTAGTCATTCAGTCACATCAGATATTAATTTGACCTTAAGTTTGTATCTGAACAAGCCGTTCAAGTTAATGACTTCAAGTAATCTCCATCCAGCATACCTTGCTCACTGTTTCACAAAGACTGTATATTAAGAAAAAGCAACCAATCACATCTGCAGACACACTTCCCATCGCATTTTATAGGGTCCTGTACATACTGTAGCACTAGTTGCTATGATGACAGAGCGAGAGAGAATGACAGATGAGGTAAATTGCTCTTTGAAGTAATTGTACAAAGGCAGTGTTAAAACAACATTTTTATCAAGAACAAGTCAACACAGTGTAGGCTGGTACTTACACTCCATGTACACACTAAGACAGGGAGGCATAAAAATGCGCAACTATTTACACACTGTTGTGGTGCGTGCTGGGAAGAGCCATGCTCTGCTCACCATCATTACAATACTCTCATTCAGAAGGATGAATGCTGGACAGATAATGAACACAGACGTCTGACTGCATCTTTGGGTGAAGCTCAGAGAAGTCATTGCCTACAATATCTGTCTTGCAAGGATGACTTAAAACCCAGCTCAGCAATTCTATTTCAGATTATTTATGATATCCCAGAATGTCAGTTTTGCAAGTGATAAAGTTCCTGTTTGCAGTATTGTTACCTTTATCAGTGCTGGTCTTGTGGTACTTCAGCAATGAGATTATCGTGTTTGGAAACACAATTCTGACTATGTTGTGTACGGTGGCCTGGAAACAAGTGACCTGCATAGAGAAGTAGCCTGGTGCTCATTACAGCTGTGCCTTGGAGCCAAAGAACAGTAGCATTGAGCAATCAGTAACAGCAACTGCAAAATTACCCATCAGAGTGATTATGTTTTGGTTAGAATATACATTCATAATAGAATCCAATGTTAACAGTTTCTGTGGTGTGAATAGATCTTTCCCCATTTATGAAAACATTCATGTCAAATTATTATTTTGCAAACAGGTGAAGTGTTTCACATCTATCTATCTATCTATCTATCTATCTATCTATCTATCTATCAAGTCATATTTTCTGATATCTAAATATAAACTGAGGAATAATAAAACTAACTTGCCTGATATGGACAAAGCCCTGACTCTTAAAAAAAATAAATAAACAACAGAATAGTTGAGTCCAAATAAATAAAACCAAGCCTTATACAATTACAAAACCTTAGGCTGGCAAGGTTTATGTCCTCCACGGAACTTAATAATGAGTTTTTCACTCCAACTGCGACCTCATCTCCTACTTCTTTCCTCACAATTTCTCCCACTTTTTATTCATGGAAAAGCAGTTTGTAAACTAAGGTTGAGGGGAGAGGGGAGAGGAAAGAGGATCGGTGTGTAGTTCATCTATCTGTACAATCTTCAGTCAGGCACATCCAGTAACCTTTTGTTTGCTGGGCCTTCTACTTCCCCACAATTCTTCACACTTGGGATGCACTCAAAAAACAGAGATTACTCTTCTGGGTGTCCAGAGGGAGCCACAGAGAAGAACTGACACTGGATCCCCCTGGAGTTCTTCACGTGTAATCCTCTGTCACGCTATCATTACTTCTTGTCAAACTTTGTTTTGGAATTCATTTTTTTTACCATGATAAACACAGTTTCACATTGTGATAAAAGGTTCTGTGTTACCACTTAATCCAGTGTGAAATATCTGATTATGTACTTTAACGATAGATCAGCAGGAATATTTGTCTGCACTGAACGACCAAAATTAATTATTTACTCAACATTATCATCATGGTGCATTACAGATAGGGTGGAAGATGTTGTGATCATAGAGGCAGACGATTTTATTTGATTGTTCTTTTCCTTAGAATAAATTTATTTTACTGTTGTAAAAAAAACAACAACAAAAAAAAAAAACAGCTTGTTACACAAAGTTTTAAGGCAATTTTTCCACATGCCTTTTAGAATAGTCACTCTAAGGATTTGAACCATAAAGTCCATAATTTGCACACTCACTGTACTGAAGAAAGCACCTTACATATCAGTCAAAAAGCTAATGATGTGCAATAGAGAGCATCAGTATTGAAATTCTAGAAATAACTGCATGATCACAATTCCCAGTGAAAGTCAAGAATATTGAATAGCAGCTCCGTCTCATTCATGTCAAATCCTCACTAGTCTCGATTCAACATTTCATAACCGATCTCCACCACTTCCCTTGCTAACAGCAATTCATACAACCACAGGTTCTGACACTTCCTGCGTTAGTGTCAAGTTTTCCACAGCGGCACACTAAACAAGCAAAACAAAGATGTAAAAACAACACAAACAGACCGACTGTTTTCCATATGCAAGCAGTAGCCTGCATGGTTCACCTCTTTGAATTTAAAAATTTTCTCAGACACTCATGTAGTCTCAGTTCATTGTTTCTCAACAGAATATTTTGCAAAACCAGACTATAAGAGCAAGGCCATTAAATAAACTCATTCGCACTGGTAGCTTTTTCAACTTCTGAGAATTGCCATATAATCCTGACTTTTCCTCATTTTACACACTCAATAACATTGATTAGCTAAGCAGCTAATTAGCTTGAGATAACTAGCTGTAATACACCTATTCTTGTTTGTAACCTTTTTTAATCCATTGTAATAACAATGAGTATGTGAAGCATCAATATTTTAAATTTATTATGAGGGAAAGATGGCTTTTGCCATCGTTTCTCACCCTGCCTGCTGCAGCACCTGGTGAGGAACACACTCTTGTCATATGGTTTGCTGAGTGACAGTAATTGTGCTGTGTACAGCTTCCCTGGGAAATAGCGACCAAAGTGAAGAGGAGCAAGATGAGTGGAGAGGGACCAGAGGTCAGGATAATTTTGCTGGTGTCATGGACTTCCATCTATGTATATTCCATGTGAGAAACAGTTGCATTTCCAGACCAGTGCACATTAGCCTCGCATGACTTCTGTCTCAGTGGAACTGAAAGAAACAAACAAAAACTTTTTTTTTAAATGTATGAATTGGCATTTTCAAATGCAATGCAACACAACATTTACAGCATCCACGCAAAGCATTCTAACACAGACATCAAGTGAAAAGTGAACGGGCATATTTCAATGTTATGTAACAAGTATTTATGCATATGTTTAGAAGTAACAACTCCCAGTTCTGTGAATACCCTTTTTAAATTGCTTCATGATGTCTCAGCAGTTGGATTGTTTACCGCACATCATTTAACAGTCTTTCTCCACCTAAGGTGGTTAATGTGCATGTGTTACACTACTTCATGCATGTTGTAGGCATAGAAAAATATAAGAATGACTCGCAATGTTATAAGCTTTGTGACATTATTACACATGGCCTATGGATAGCTTTAAAACTGTATGTTTGTCAAATTATAGTCCTTTCTAACTTCTGAAAATATAAAGCAGTGTCTGTTTCCACATCTCTATACCTCTCCACACCTTTTAGATGGGCATTGACAATGTCAAGCAGATGGGTCTTTGCAAGGGCTTTATACCTTATCTCTATACACTTTATCTCTGATCAACCCTATCCTTAGCTTTAACACAGAGACTGGCTTCCATAATAACAATCTCAAATTAGTGAATAATCCTAGACTGCCTACACTGACTCACTTAATTTTACTTTCATAGATTTTCTGTCCTGTTCATTTGGATCATTAATTACAGATCTGGAGATAGACAACCTTTTGGTTAAGTGAGAGAGTGTGTTTTCTTTCTCATGTAACAAATTAAGACAATAAAGAGTTAATAGCACCTACCCTGCCAGTCCCCACATTTTCCCTGGAAGAATATATGTCCAGTTCAGAACAGAAATGGAAATAGCCTATAGGAAGATGCTGCACATCCAAACGGCACCTCTTTTTCACAGGACAGCACTGTGAAAAATGTTTTTTTTTGTTGTTGTGAAAAGTGAAAGTCCTTCCACTGTACCAGAGCTTAAAGTTTCTTTTAAGTTTTGGACAAAGGAATTTCCCCCAGGAGCCTGCTAAGAGTAAATAATAAATGTCTTTCTGTCTCTGTTGGAGTTTAGGTGGATTGTCAGCACCATACGTGTTTTGTGGGTGTTAAAACTAATGATCTCATCAGTAAGAGGCATCAGAGCATGCCCTTCCATTTGAAGAATGAATCCCTGTGTGCATCAGAGTAATATTGGAATCTGAAAACATCTATTTACATGACATTTTATAATCAACCTAAGATGGCATTGATCTGTGGTGGTAAACCTTTTGGAGATGGTAAACAGTGGGGGAAGCTAAGGAGATGAGGAAAATACCAAACATCTTGCATTGCTGAGTATAAAATAAATTTGGACCCTTCAGCTCAAATTGCACTTAGTGTTCAATTTGTATAGTCGATTTGTATGGATTTTTACATTCATAAATTACACTCATCCACTTATATACAATCAATTCATTTGTAAAAAAAAAAAAAAATCTGCTAACAGATGTTTTAATCCAGTCTTAATTATAAGGGAGGGAGAAACGTTTCATCTTTACAAAGTTCATGGATTTCAAAAAACATGCTAACCATAGTAAACTTCATTGTTACACAACAGAACTCTCCTTGGTATTCCTATTGTCCATGAATTACCGAGCTTCTGTAATTAAATCAATTAAGGAAATTAATTATCTAGCTGAACCAGATTAATCCCACTGGCACTCTTGAGGTGGGCTCTCAGAGCTCCTGTGGTTCACACCTAAAGACATTTTATTGTTCATAAACATGATTTCATGACTAATCAGCCCCTGGTCTTCAACCTGGATTCAAATTTTCAAAAACCCAGGGAAACAATATATTTCCCTTGCTCTGCTTCATTGTATTGTAGTGCATTTAATATGAGAATTTAGTTACACTGCCTGACATAGACATGCTCACGTCAGCTCTCTCTCTCTCTGTAGCTTAACTGAATGGCAAAGAAACTGGAGGTAAATCCATTTTAACAATGATCTGTTCCTCCAGGTATTACATCAATGTGTTTTGATGCATCCTTGGAACTATTCACTTTCCTTCAGACATTCATTAACATCTTTTCATGAACACAGTTTACAGCTGTGTGAAAAACAGTCAATGTGTTTGTCAGAACATGGTAAAGCATTTTTCCTGAATGTATTTTAGCATTCTCGTATTAAGCCCTTATTAAGTTAAGAAATACTGCCTGACTGTGGTGTTTATAATACACTGGACGGTGATTATCTTGTGACTGCAATAGCTTTCATCGAGTATGTGAATGTTCAAACTAATCCCCCCCCCTTACCTTTTAGCTCTACACTGACCATTTGACAGCTCAGTTTCAGAACTCAGGCTCTTCATAAATGTTAGCGTGAGCCAGTGGATGATAATCAGAACTTTTAATATGTCTGAGCAACAATGGACCCAAGATGTCATACAATTATGTTGCTCTAAAATTTAACAAAGGGTCATTTTTACCGCTTAATTACAGATTCATTACTTGGCTGAAACTAACAAAAAGTTCACCGACAAAGTAGGCGTAGTTGCATTAATCATATGTCAAAAAGGACAATGGAGGGGAATGGATGGAAATTATGTTCCAAATTCACATGATTAGGATTCTGTCCAGACAAGTGGACGCAGAGGAAAGAGAAAAGCATCAGATAAAAGCTGCTACAACAGTTGTTGTTTCTGTGTGTAAAAATCTAATTCTCTGATGCTGAACTTTGTTTGACCTCTGAAATATGAGTGTGTACATCTCAGTTCCTTTACTCTATAAGTCAGTACAAACTGAGGTAGTATTCTGAAGCTCCAAGGTTGTCTAAAGTGAATGTAAAATACCACAGTTTGACAGATGCTGAGGCCAGGACAGGCAAGCAATCACTCTGGGATCTCTGGTTCTCAAAAGACATCCTAGTCTTGGGAAATATGTCATGTGCCCAGAGCTGTATCAGCATAGAAAATCCCCTATCCATTGTGTGACAGAGCTTTTGATCTTGACACTGAATGAGTTTTATTAGAATGCAGAAATAGGGACATTGTATTTCACTAAAAAGGTACACTTGTGACAGTGTGTGTGTGCGTGCGCATGCGTGTGTGTGTGCATGCGTGTGTGCGGCTGTCTGTCTGTCTGTCTGTCTGTCTGTCTGTCTACCACTCTGTTTGTTTGTGTTTCTGTATGTGTGTACAGGGCTTGCTGAGATCCCTTGGGCGGGATCCCAATATATCCTTTTTCTTCTCACTCTTTTTCGCATGATATTCATTGAAAAAACCTTGGATGCTGTCAGAGTCAGTAATGTGCATATGTGCATAGCCTGATGGTCGATATCATCTTTGGCATAGCTTGTGACAAACAAGCTCCCTATCCATGAGAATGGGCAGAAAAGCCCCAGAGCCAAAGGAAAGTGAGAGGAAGCTGGCAGTCATGTGCAGCCCAGTGAGTAAAGAGCTGTCAAAGTCGAGCAGAGCAAGCAGCAAAGATCTGTGAACAATTCCTCCAGTGTCTGCTTCCTGTCAGGGACCACACACTGTTTTACTTCACTGGACTTCAAGGAGCATGCACGCTACTGATATCTGTTTAGTGGACTTGCCACTCAGTGATGACAGACTCCTTGCTACCTTGTTCATTTTGTATGCCTTCTCCAGCCTCAATCCAAAAGACTAAAAATTGCATTATCCTTTGTATTATTATTTGCATGTTAAGCCGGCTGCCCAATCATTTCCATATGTCTGCTTTCAGGTCGATTGCATTTACATTTGAAAGCAGAACCAAGGGTGTTAGTCTGTTGGAGTGCTTGTGAGTAAAGCATGCCTTTTTTACATAAAACTCTCCTATTCAATCACTGATTATGGAGTTAGAGAACAAGGTGAGAATACTCTCAGTATGTGTCAGACAATAGCAAATTAAGCACTAATACTCCACTCATTTAGGTAGAACATGTCTGCCAAATATGGAATAACACTTCTGGTTAATATATTACAACCTATTAGATTAATTTTTTCACACTGGATATTGTATTGTTGATTAATAATGGTTTCATGTGGAATAAACTATGTCATCACACGCGACGTCATAACTTTATACATAAGACATTAGGTCACGTTACATCATGGTGAAATCTTAAACAATTATAACAAAGGACACTACAAAAAGCCAGAGTCACATTTACCCTTTGCACAGCTATGAAACCTTCATCTGCTTTGTAAAAAACACAACCATTCACTATATTAGCATAACATAATGAATCTCCCAGTTAATGAGTACATAGTTCTGGAAGATATATTGTGTATATTTACACCAGTTAGGAGTTTAGAGTCCAGCATTGTTCATACATATCAGATGTCTGCTAAATTCAGATCTGTGCTCAGAGCCGGCTGCTTAGGGCCCCCATGGCCACCAGAGGGCCCCCAAGAGCACTTAAAATGTCCCACAAGAAAGCTTGAATTGATTGATTGATTGATTGATTGATTGTTTGATTTGTGATACATTATATCAGTGGTTATCATACAAAAACGCAATATTATGTTAACGGGCTGGCTAGCTAATACTACTGGTTTAATCAATTCCGCTGCCTATGTCAGAGCTCGTGTCACGTACATGCACATGCACACTGTAACTGACATTAACTACATTTTGATGCCAGCACAGTCAGTCAGAGTAACGTTAGGTTACAGTCCAGTCATCTGCGCCAATGGAAAAAGCAGCAAAAGAGTAATGTCGCAAAAAGGACATATCCTTCTGTTTATCTATGTCATTTGATTTTAATTGTAGTTGATGCTTCTTATGGCAGAGTATTAGGGCCACCCTGAAGGTAGTGATGTTGCAAGAATAAAGTTCTAGTATTACGAGAGCAAAGTGATAATTTTACCAGAAAAAAAAGGCATAATGCTACAAGAGTAAATCATTTTAAGCTACTTGTTATTTAAGAGGGAAGACATCAGAAGAGCAGCCTGCAACCTGCGTTAAAATGAGGATTGAAACTGTAAACCTGTGTTTGCTCAACAAGCAAAACTGCATTTAGCCAACGATTAATGATAATATGACTAACTAAAGTCAACTGTTGACTGATGTGTGTGGCACAGCAGGACGATGAACAGCATTTGCCAGAAGCAGGCTCAGGCTGCCATTGACTGTCCTCTCGCCAATTTTGTTGGTTGCTGGTAATGTATTTTCCTCATTTTTTTCTCGAAATTTTACGATTTTATTCTCGTAATATTATGATTCTTTTTCTCGTAAAATTACAACTTTATTCTCGTCATGTTGCAACTTTTTTCTTAAAATATTATGACTTTATTCTCATTATTCTCATTAAATTAAATTAATTCTCGTAATATCATGGCATTTTCCCCAATTACAACTTTATTCCTGTAATATTATTTTTGGGTTTTTTTCTCAATAACGTAATATTACGACCTTATTCTCGAAATCTCTGATTTTTTTTTTCCCCCTCAGCATGGCCCTAATGTTCTGCACTTTTGCACATTGCAAATTTTTTAAACCAAAAGCAATTAAAGTGGTTAACTTGTGTACAGTAAATGCATTGTCTGCTGGTTTATTTTTATTACTTTTCAGTGCACCACGTTCAGTATGCCACTTAGTACTGTATCACTTTGAAAATTGAAGTGCAAATTAACACCAGACCACTCTTGTGAGTTTGCTTCCTTTTAAGATTAAAAACCATAGGAGGGTAAAAGCATGCCAGGCCGACCTTGTTATGATGTAGGCAACACAGCTACAACTAATAAAACTGATAATGGGTGTGTTAGATTTACAGTAGGGTGTGAATGATCAGGCAATGACAATAGACAATAGAACTGGCGGTGCCAAGGCGGTGGAGAGCCCCCAATCAAATTCTGCTTAGAGCCCCATAAACTCTTGGGCCGTCCCTGTCTGTGCTAAATTCAAATATGTGATGTAGCAACGGATAACTTAGCTCCATGACATGACACGGCAGTGGTTATGTTGGTATAAGGGAATGCATACCCAAATTCACAGCCTGGGATTACTATTAAATAATTACGTGCACTTCTCATCAGCAGATCAACAACCTCCTTTTCAAACATGAAGCTCTTTTATAACTCTTGGCTCGCCCATTGTCTGACCTCCAAATGGGTTAAGTAGACTCTAATTAATGTGTTGATCTCCTGACTTGAGAGCAATAATTTTTTATTAACCACATTTATTTAGCACTCCATGATTACAGTCATGATTATTTCATTAATATAATTATTGCTTACTAATTGTACGATAACAGGTCATGTTGTATAATTCTCAATGAGCTGTCTAAACTACAACCATTTTTAAATATATCGGGACATATTTAAACATGTTCAGGTATGGCACTTACAAGCAAGAACTTGCAATTCTATCACATTAAGAAAATGTAATTCTGGATAAAGTAAAGATCTTCTCTGTGTAATTAGGTTTATTTATCTGAAATGCAAAATTGTCCCTGCAATGTAGCTTATGAACAGTTCAGGAGAGATCAGTGCACGCTGAAAAAGATTTGTATGTGTGTGTGTATGTGTGTGTGTGTGTGTGTGTGTGTCTGTGTCTGTGTCTGTGTCTGTGTCTGCGTTCCATTTTAATTTTAGCTCTCTGACCAGAACGTGGAGAGGCCAAGGGAACTGATAATGGATCCGTCAGACTCATTTCACCTAAGGAGCTTTGACAATGCTGCAACGCTAGGTTAATAAACCACAGCCTTACAAAATTAGGACCAGAAAATTATTTTAATTCATTTTTAATTCAATAAAGCTTCATGCAATCACACACAGTCAAGGCTATTGTATTTCCAGGGGCTGTTGGTAACATTTCAGCAAAGGTGTAGAATCAAGTGACTATAAATGACTGCTGAGTGAGCACCCTGTCACAATGAAGACTTAATAGGGTGGCTATCTGACTCATAATGCATGAGTCATTGTGTAAGGCTTCAGCAAACTCTTTGAGTCTGGTCCATCCATGATTTCTCTGAAATCAGCGCCAAGGAGACAGGTAATTTACATCAGGGTCACCTTTAAACATGAGGAGGGACATATACTTAAAGCGACACTACAATTGTCGGTAAAGAGAATGTTCAGGATTAACGTTCAGGATTAAGCTTTAAAATAAAATCACTTTATCAATGAATGAATACTTGGGAATGTGTCTCTCTAAGTTACTAGCATCTACTGTTATACTGTCTTTTTGATTTGTAAAGATTTTGCCACCCGTTAGATAAATGTGTCACAAATATTTTGTTAACAACATTATTTGGGAATTGAGTTCATTGACATTTCATGCAATCCATTTCTTGTAGTGTTTTCTGTTGAGCAGTGCTGCTGAAATGAATCGCTGACGTGCTATTGGCTACTGGCAGTGTTGACTGTTTCATCCTTCCGTGACAAAGTAGGTCAAAACACAGCTCTCAATACTCAGGAGATGGTCAGTCCATGATTTGAAGAGTGGAAAATATGACAAATTACAGATTAATGCACAATTAAGTTTATTTTGCTTTTGAAATACTCTGGATCAAGTCTTGAAACAATGCAGTAACAGTATTGACAATCGTATTGCCATGGCTAGGTTTTTGATGAGATTTGAATTTTCCTGATGGGATGGTGAGTCACCCGGAATAAGAAGAAATTGCATGCAGAGGAAAGAACACTGAATTTACCTGCTGAACTCTGAACTGTGTTGTGTGGTATGATTGAGTGATCCACACACATGACAGGTGTATACATGCGCACAGAGACATACACAGTTTTTGTAAGGGTGCTCCCGACATTTCAGTTGTCTTCTGACTGACCTATATTGTGACTGTCGTGTGAGTATTCCAAATGTGATATAATATCCTCCTTGTCCTATTCCATTGATTTTGTTTGGATGGGACAGAACAGGTATAACTGGCATTATTTATTCAATTCATTTTTTCGTTTAATTTATTTTACAACCACAATTTGCCCCATTTATCACCAATTCACACTCTGAATAGAGTATAGAGTGTCATATTGCATTAATAACAATAACTCCATTTGGCCAATTAAACAAAACAGCACATTCTATTCAAAACACTGGTGTCCCTTCCTTTTCTTTCATTGGGCCCAGATGTCTACTTAGCCTAGTGGGTTACAGTAGTGACTATAATTGCTGGCAAACAATAATTAGTTTTGAACTGCTTTGCCGTAATTTATACTATGGTCATTCCTCCTATTTTTTTTTTTTTTTTAACGGTTGATTCTATCTATAGTGGAGATCTTCTAAGATTACTTGTGCGAGCAGAATCATGCACTGAAAACAGTAACAACTAGGCCATCTAAGCCTCGCTTCACAGCTTTTGGGCACTTCTCCTAAAATACTTACTAAACAATATAATTGGCTGTGCTTATTTCCCACTCAAGTTTCCCGTCATCTAATAGCTTATTAATCTTGTCATGACAATCGACCTTGTCATGATCATTTGCATGTGCAAGATCTCTCAGCTTATCTCATTTAAGCTTGTTCAAGTTCACACACTTGATTTCATCATTTGATCATTAATTCCTCTTGTTTGAAGGCACAGTTCACTTAAGCCTCCTGACTGCAGTCTAACTTGGACAACTGAGTCATGAGTGTAAGAAAAGGCTGCACTACTTTATAATTGATTTCATGCAAAAATGTACGGCACAGTGTAACACCCAGCAGAAACAGTGATGAATTGAGGTACTGTGAGTCAGTGTCTAGCCTAAGAGACCAATTGGAAGGGAATTGTTTGCTCTAGCGCATCACTGAAACACCTGACACTTCTTACCTAGAACCTTATAACGTTTTACTTATAATTTGTTAAATGAGGAATGTTAGCACAATAATACATTGAAAACGTGCCCCATGGGACCCCAAGACTGAATTAAAAAAAAAAAAAAAACTGTTTAAGAGAGTAAAAGCATACAATTAACCATTCAGTTCAATTAACAATTCAATTAACCATAAAACCATTAACAGGCTGTGCACCAATCCTCATATCAGAGCAAGGATAATGATCCCTTGGTCAGAAAAAAGCACAAGCAAACATATTTTCTGTTGTGAGTACGTTGAAACATTCAACAACATCTCAATACCATGTTGTGATCATATGGTAGTTTCATCTAAACAAGTACAATTATCCTTTGAATAAATATGGTTTAAGGGTTTGTTGATTTCTGCACAGCGAGACTCATTGAACACACACACACACACGCACAGACACACACACACACTCATTAAATGTGTGCAGTGTTCTTGCAACAGTTCAAGTAGCTTAAGTTCTATTTGAATGAGTCTGAATCCAAATTGAAGAGTGCTCTATTGAAATGCTAAGCATTAGCTGGGGAACACAAAAATAAAGAGATCCACTGTGATGGACATCTGAGCAGCAATAAATCATAACAACCTGTCCCTGAGGTGTTGGAAAAATTCTTGAAAGGATGTAAGAGTGAAAATTGATTACTGTTTTGACAATATTGAATATCTAATACCACTCTGTTAAATGGGTAAAGAATTTGGTGGAAGTCAAAACTTTTCTATTAATGAAATCAAACTAGCTTTAAAGTGTAAGTGGAACTTAAGGCCACTTCTACTAAAGTGACCACCACAATTCCCAGTCTCTCCAAACATGGTGCACAGTTAGATGCTACAGTTAATGATTACATTTTGAGTTTAGACTAGATTTAGTGATATGAAGGCTGAAAGCATCCTTTTTTTCCTTGCAAAACAGGTGTAGATTATCATTTCTTAATAGTCTATGTGTTTTCAAAACAGCCATGAGATACCTATAATCACAATCTTTTTCCTGAAACTGTTCAGTGAGGTATTGAATTCTCTCCCACGTTGTAATTATTTCTGATATTTTACTGAAAATCGTTTGAAATAAATATTTCCCTTATCTCCGCGCTAAACCATGACAGAAGTATTCATTTTGCAATGTATATATATATATATATATATATATATATATATATATGCTGAAAAAAGCTCTTCTATACATATGTAGGTTGTTTCTTTATGTTCTCTTCCCTTTTGGGATTGTAAACAAAATGAGGACAACCTTGCAGGATTGGCAATTAACCTAGCTTCAGACTCATTCATATTTCATCTCTGATGTATCTATATCTACTAATCAACCTCTACCCCTGATTTGTGTACTCTTCCAAGAACTGCCCCTGAGGAACTCCCAGCATTCTTCTCCCAAAAGTAAATACTTTAAACATGAAGGTCTGCAGGTCTGATTCGTTATTTTTGCGTATGTTGTTATATAGCCGCAACCCAGTTCTGTATGTGCTTCTGCTGTATGTTTGACCTGTGCTCTGAGCAAGTCAACTAAGCAATAGAGCACCAGGTTTCTCATACAAGATACATTTTTCATGCCCATGTTTTATGGAGTGACTCTAATTCGGCAAATGATCCTACACGCCAATGGACAAATACACTCAGTGTCTCTCATGCATGTAAAATGCACAAATCACTAATGGTGAGGCTACTCTGATTTCTGCATCAGTTATAAAATATGGCACAAGTGAAAGGTCAGGCAAGTTGTTTTGAATAAGTCACTATGGCTGGTAGATACTGTCCCTTGATAAAAACCCTTGCCTCTGACTTCAAGCAGACACTGCTGACATGTTGTTCTCTGTAGCAAGTCCCCGAGACCTCAAGACCTAATCTCCTCTCTGGGGAACACAGCCTCCAGAGTAGAACCAGAGAGGTCAGTAGTAGTCAGGCAACCTGCCTCTATTTCTATGCTTCAGTGTGCTGATACCCCCATTTTGTTGGGCTCTCCACCAGTAGTCACACAAATTGCCAGGTGTCAGATTTGTAAGGTGCATTTGTTTTAAAAAATTATGTTAATTGACACAGTGAGAGAAAAAACTGGGTAGAGAAGCACGAGTGCAGACCATGATAATGATAATAGACTCAGTTCACCATAATAAGGTGAAATGAGTCTCTTCTTCTTCTTCTTCTTCTTCTTCTTCTTCTTCTTCTTCTTACTATTATTACCACTACTATTATCACTAGTATTTTGTAGCAGTACTACTAGCTGACATATCAATAACTGACATGAAGAATATATAAACACTTATGGTAAATGGCAACCAGTTTGCTCAATAAAGGTCAGCTGAGTATAGCTGTCGCACAGGGCAAAAATTGCTCTCAAATGAGAAATTAGTGTCATCTCAGTGAAGGGGCAAAGAGGCCATTTCCATTTAAATCAAGCAAAGGACTTTTTTCAGCTGGTAAATCTACATGTTACCAGTGCCCCACCACTTATGTGTCTGGCATATTGTGTGTTTCACTTCACATTGATTGTGTTTCAATGTGTGTTTCTCTATGTGCGTGTGTGTGTGTGTGTGTGTGTGTATAAGATGTATAGTAAGATTTATAATAATACTGATCTTTTCTGCCTATGTACTACAATTCTTATTCTGGTGCAGACCTCTTAAATTTAAACCCTACACACATCCATAAAACACATTTATAACCAATTACCAAGTACTAATTGAGTACAGTATTATGCCTATATGGCTTATTGTTTGACCTTTACACATAATGGAGAAAATGGTTAATACTTAATGAACAGTTAGTCATTTGCTTCAGCCAAATTACTTTGTGTATATGTAACTTTTTTTTCTCTCTAATTTGTAGGAATTTGTGATCTGGAGTAAAACAATATTTGTTAGGAGCCTGAATATATTAATCAATGGACCAAAAAATAAAACATATGTTCCCTCTGACGTTTAAAGGCATTCATTTAACTCAAAATATAATCTCCACTGCTCAGTAGGATTAAGATATTTTGCATGCAAATACCCTCCTGTGCAATTTTAAACATTAATAACTTTGGAGATTATGTGCTGACATGCTATTCTGTCTCTCTCTCTCTCTCTCTCTCTCTCACTCTCACTCTCCCTTTCTCTCTTTTTACAATACTTGTACTTGCCAAAACATACAAAACTCCCTACAAATGGGTAGAACTGCAAGATCATTTTAGGTCAAGTCAAGTTCCAGTTTAAAGAAGTCGTTGCAGAACACTTTTCAATATAATACAAATCTGAGCCACCGGCAAGCTTGGGGTGACAGTCTAGAGAATTTTTTGTCCATGCAATGGGAGATACTATTAGGTGCGAGGTATGTTTCCCACTGAGATTCCTTTACCAGAAGAACATAAATGTTGATACGATCACTTTGTAACAAACAATATTCCTGCTGTTGTGTATTATTGACGTGTTCACATACTAAGTAAGTAGTCACTGAAATCAAGTTCTTTTCTGTGAACTTTTCCTGATTTCTTAAAACAAAGTTCATAGTTCTGTTCAAACATATCTGTCAATCATCAGAACCAATAGCATCATTCACCCTCTCGCTATGACTTTACATCATCAGCATCACAAAATTATTTTGCAAAACTGTGATCAGGAGCGAGGAGAAAAAAATGAACGCCGTGGTTACAGACAGAGAGATATGTCAAGCTGGTTAACACACATAGTCATGGTTTTTGAGTAACCTACGTGTATTTCAATGATTTTGGCATGATTTTCTTCAGTCTGACTGCACACCTGAATACCAACATTTCTCTGCATCAATACTAGCCTCTTGTGCTTTCTATGTGGATGAACATATGCTGTTTAAACTGCCCAGCAGACTGCTGGTAAACATGATATGGCACTGGAGGGTTGCAATGCTTTCAGACAAAGCTGTTTAAAATGGTTGGCAAAGGCTATGTTTCTCTCTCCTTGCTGGTTCCTTGCTGCTCAGCAGAATGAGTGTGACTAGTTCCATGAGACACAGGTCCAGATGGCAAAAAGGTAACATAATTATTCAGACCATTACCCAGCCTAATTAAACAGTCACCTCACACAGCTCCATCAGCATTGCACCTTTATCCTATATATCTTGAGTAATATGCACTCAACCATGCAGTGGAAATTTGTTTTTTATTTATTTATTTTTACCCAAGGAAAGTGATGGCTTTATGAACATATACTGGTCATTAAACTAAGCAGCTGCCCTCTTCTTTGTTGCATTTTAGATAATATCTGTGTTACATTTGTGTGGTGGGACCATGAATATTAACAGTATGTAATTACATCAATTTACTCTGCATCCTCAGTGATTTCAGACTGATACACACATCAGTTGCAGTTATTATCAACTATCTGAGCTTGCTGTAGAATGAGATGGACTTAATCAATAATAGTATCATAGGAACACGTTTACTGCCAAAACTGATTAAAGTCACTTCAGTGCTCTTTTAAATGGCAAAGCGGGCAAGGATGCATCAAAGATGAGTTAAGAAAATAAATGGGTTCTAGGTTTGTTAATCACATCAAAAAGTTTGATTTATGCTCTTATATAACCTCTTATATCCCCCAAATCTTCTGACTAGGTATTACTCCCCCAGCAAAGAAAGTAATAAAATTGAGAGTGGTTTCGAATGTCAATAATTGGAAGTTATGAGTTTAGATTTTGATGCTGCATTCCCCAAGGTTGTATTAACTTCAAAACAGTATCTTTTATGTATGAGTGCCTGGGAAATATACAAAGAAAAGTAAACGAACTCCAGCAGTTGCAAGCGACCTGTTTGAACAAAGTCAACTCCAAACAGTAAAGACGGATCCTTTAAAGCCATCCCAGTAGACCACGTTCAAATGTATCTCTGGGAGGGCTAGGCTTTCTTTTTCCTCAAAGACTTGTTTCTCCCACCTTGTCAAAATAATCATGCTCAATATCGTATCCCAGTAAAACGGGTACCTTTATAGATCCTGTGCTGAATATCATGTCTAAACAACAATTTTGGTCAATCAGAGAGAGAGAGAGGTCATTAAAGTCAGGGACAACTGAGATGAAGTGGGTGGTTGGAATTTGTTCAAAACATCCTCTGGCAAAGTTACTCAAGCCTTTGGTGCTTTAAGGCTGTTGGCCTCTCAGAAAAGCCATAGATGCTTTAGGGGAAAGGGGAAGAGAAAATTTGAAGAATTTGATTGGGTAAAATCAAATTAAATAAAAATTAAATTAAATTAAATGAAGTAAAATAAAAGCTTGGTTTAACAGAAAAAGTATACCAGGGAAATTCTACAAAATGTAATGCAATTTCACATTACAGAGAGAAAAGCTCCCATATAGTGGAAGCCTACTATGAATGTCTGAGTGACAAAGAGAATAATGTTGTTCTAATATATTTAAATACAGTTTACAGAAAGAATTCACTGGAAGGCAAATCAAATAATTCACATTAATTGTCACTGAATGTGTTCTTTCTAATGTTAAATGAAGACTATGAAAAATCCAACCCTGTATACAACAGTTTTTAAGTGCATATGTTTTGTTTCATGGCCTGTCGTCTACGTTATATATTACTACTTAGGCTAGTATGAAAATAGTCTTATAAAATTACTGGTTAATTTAACTTTAACACTTTAACATCATCTTCTTAACAACATTTTTGTAATATATTAACATTATCTTTACGGATCAACAGATAGTTTCTTCTGTTACTACTTCAGTCTGTTGTCTAACCCTGTGCCACAGGGAAGCCTGCAAGTGTAACCATTTACCTTGCATTATCTTGGATGCCGCCACTGGTACCACAAGGCAATAAATCAGTTTAAAATCAAACATTAATCAGTGGGTACAGTGCACATTTTTGTGTCTTGTTCAGTATGATAAAGGGATTGCAGTCAAAATGTTGGGACTAATTTGATTAGGGGAAAGCTCTTCCAGCATATTCCCAGTGATGTCAGAATGTTGCAGATGACCTTGGGGAGTTTGTATCCGAGGCCTTAAATGACAGATGAGAGAGTGGGTGTTTTACATGATGATTGATTCTGCATACAAATGAGACAGGTCTCCAAAAGGCTTTATGTGTTTAGAGCAGAGATCCTAAGGGTCAAGCTCAAAAGATAAACCAAGGATTGATTAGAGGCTGACACCCATGTGCATTCATAACATGGCAGAAAGTTTACAATAGGATATTTTTAGCATTTTCACATTTTTAGCGTTCAGAGACATTTTCAGATGCATGTCTACAGCATGTCCTGCCTAACAGCCTCTTTCAGAATATTTAGTTGATACTCTAGTGAATCTTGTATTCCCAAAATAATGTACAGTTATAGTATGGTTTAATTACGATGTACTCATATTTATATTTATGTACTATTCAAGTAACAGACTGATAAAACACGGGAGAAAATTCAATAATTCATCATAACAAAAACATAGGAGTGTAAGGAAGAATTTCTGCAGAGATAATTGTGGTGATTATTCTGCTGAGATAACTGTATAGTGCATTACTTTTAAAAATATAGTAATAAAATTGTACAATTGGTGGTATTGGAATTGGAAGTTGCATTTACAGAAAAGTTAAATAAAAAGTTATATGTATTTACACTTATGTTACAATGTTACATGTTACATTGGCAGTCATGTTAAAGTGGAGTCATGTTACAGTGGCTCCAACACCAGGCACATGTGGAGTGGGTCCATCATGGACTACAAGGGAAAGTGCTGCAGTGTGGGGAGGGTGCTTGCTTCTCTTCCAGAGGAGCTGAACTCTTCCCTCGCTTTGAGAACGACACCAAGCCGGAGTTTCTGCTAGAGCAGGACAAATGCCCACTTCAAATATCTCAGGCAGACCTGTGTAAATCCTTAAAAAAGGCAAAGCTCCTGGACCGCACAGTATCCTGGGCCATACTCTTAAAGCATGTGCCCACGAACTGGCAGATGTCTTCACAGATATCTTCAACCTTTCCCTGCTCCAGTCTGTAGTCCCCATATGTTTCAAGAGGACCTCCATCATCTCAGTCCCAAAGAAACCAAACGTGAGTTGCCTAAATGACCACTAGCCAGTAGCACTCACCTCCACTGTCATGAAGTGCCTTGAGCGGATAGTCAAAACTCACATTACATCCTCCCTGCCCACCACACTAGACCCACTCAAGTTTGCCTATAGGCCAAACAGGTCTACAGATGATGCAATAGCATTCACACTGCACGCTGCCCCCACCTGGACCAGAAAAACACTTACGTGCAGATACTGTTCGTTGACTACAGCTCAGCTTTTAACACCATAGTGCCGTCCAGACTCGTCATGAAGGTCCGAGACCTGCACATAAGTTCGTCCCTGTGCAGCTCAATCCTGGACTTCCTAACAGGCAGACCACAGGAGGTGCAGATTGGCAATGCCACCTCCTCAGCACTGACACCACTATCATTGGCTGCATCACAGGTAGAGATGAGTCAGCCTACAGAGCAGAGGTGAGAGCCCTGACATCATAGTGTCAGGACAACAACGTCCTGCTCAACGTCAGCAAGATCAAGGAGCTGATCGTGGACTACAGGAGGCTCCAGGGAGAGAGGCACACCCTCATCTACATCAAGGGAACAGCAGTGGAGAGGGTGAGCTGCTTCAGTTTCCTGGGGATTAACATCAGTGAGGATCTGAGCTGGTCACACCACACGGGTGTGGTCGTGAAGGCAGCTAGACAGCGGCTCTTCTTTCTCCGGCATGGACTCCAGGATACTCACCAACTTGTACAGGTGCACCATTGAGGGTATCCTGACTGTCAGCATCACAGCACGTGTACCGACCTCAACCACAAAGTTCTGCAAAGGGTGGTCAGTTCAATACAATGCATCACCAGGACTGAGCTGCCTGCCATTCAGGACGTCTTCAGCCAGCACTGCAGGAGGAAGGCGCAGCAGACCCTCTCTGACCCCAGCCATACCAGCCACAGACTTTTCATGCTCCTGCTATCTGGCAGGTGGCACAGGAGCATCCAGTCCTGAACCAGCAGTTTCAGAGGCATTTTTTACCCGCAAGCCATCAGGCTGCTGAACTGCTGGCACTAACATCTGCATGCACACCATACACACGGTATGCACTTACCACAATAAATCGGATCCTTACCTTACACAATTGGCCACTTTAAGGAAAACTACTGTATACACTGTTTACATTGCTTACCACTAGTCTCTGTAATTTATATTACTTAAATTATAACATATCTCATAAATTATTTTACTTTTTTACTTATTTTACTTGTTATGTAAAGTTCAGATGGCTCTGAGGCTAACAGTTTCATTACTGGTAATGATGTCTGCATTATTATCAAGTATATGACAATAAACTTCTGAAATTTTAAATCAGGGTCACCAAATATAAAGTGGAACCAAATAAATAAACCTGGCTAGGGACAAGAGAAAGAGCCCATTAAGTAAAGTATTGTCATGCTATTAATTATCAGTGCTCTATTTGTTCCCTTGGGCTTTGAAAGCCCTGGCTTTCCCAAGTAAGATATGAGTACCTTGCCACTTTGGACATTAAACAGATCTACAGTCCCCATTAGCATGACTGTCTTAAACCTTTTATAGTGGATGTGGACATTACACTAAGCTTATCTTGAAATGCCTGAAGCTGATATAATCCAGAACAGAGCTGATGAAGTGGTCACAATAGTCCTGAGAGTGTGTAAATTCTCTGGAAGAAAAGAAACATGTCAATTTGCTCTGGAAAAGAATATGATGCTTTCAGTGTGAGGGCTAAAGCACTCAGGGCTTTTACTGTGAGCTTTCTTGGCAGCTGTCCAAATGTTGAAGCTAAGCATGGTGAGCTAATAAGCTTAGTGCCTACATCTTACCTCGAACCATGTAATCAGAAAATTGACTTAGTCCCTTACCAACTTGAGGGAAGCAAGGTTTGATTTATTTCCTTAATTTATTCATTTTGGAAAGGGGCATTGGCCAGGTCAAGGAGGTTAATGCCAGAGGTTAGCACAAATTATTCAGCCATGTTTCATGTAAGATAAATATTGAGGATACAGTATATCACATCGCTGACAGTTTTGTCAAGCTGTAATACAATGAAAATGATCAAACAAGACAGTGTGGAATCTCTCCTTCATTTAACACAAGAGCTGCATTTGAGCTTCCCATTTGCAAAGGGGATGTTGCTTTGCAATGAGAGTCTCATCCCATGCAGTCTTTCATGAGACAATATAGTCTCTATTCTGCTGCTATAGTTTGAAAGAGACCGGCTATTTACAAACCTTTTTTTCTTTAGAATAAAAGAAATTCCAACACCCTCTCTACGGGTTGAATTAAGTGTACAAAGCTGGTCCATGAAGAGCAAATGAAATAATAATGAAATATATTTCATTAGAAGGGTGTCAAATGTCATAAAATCATTTAAAATGTTATTTTATACTTTGAACTTGATTTACAGGATCATTAAGGCCCTACCCAACACATAACAGTGAGTGTTTTATTGATTCTTGCAATTTCATAAGTACCATACAAATGTTTCATGAAGCAGTATTCAGTCTGACCCCAAGTGCTGAAATGATATACATACCATTGCCAATCACTTTGATAACCAAAACTTCTAGTATTACAGGTGCTATTATGATCTCAGTCAAAATAGAACAACCCCTTCTCACTGCTCAATAGAATGCAGCCCAGTGATAGTAATTAAGTAATGAGTTTGGTATACTTTGCCCTTCTCCTCTGTCTCTCTTCCAAGTTCAGAGTGACCTATTTAACTTTTGTTCCCTTGCCATGCAACTCCAGGCTTATTTGCATAAGGGAGTGTGTCAATGGGCCTCATTAATAAATGTATTAATGTTAGGAAAATCTAATTTAGAAAACTGAATTATTTAAAATCCAGGAGACACCTGCTGTATTCACAAAACTGGCAATACACTTGATAATGAGGCCATCTTCCTTTCTGACAGAGGAATACGTCCAAACTTGAGAGCTGCAGTTCAAAAATCACCACTTACATAATGACCAAAATAACTGAACATTAATTTGGTTCTTTCAAATGAAGGAGCAACTTGAATTAAATAGGTATGGGTTTTTAATGACAACATTTGCCCTGGCATGAGAGAACAAAGTGTCTGTGAATCAGTTACTGGCCACTGTTTACTCTCATCCAAATGTTAACCTTCAAATTATTGCCAGTGACATGTCTGCCTTACATGAATAGTACACAAAGCAGTGATTATCCACAGGGACAGAAAGGTCAAAAATTATTCATAGAGGAAAGGCCCGTGTGACATTTGGAGCTGGGGCAAATTGAGTTGCACACATTATGTGCTGCATCAAAAAAATGATCTTGCACCCCTGAAAAATTCTGACCCATGATGATTTAAAAAGAACTACCAAGTCAAATCTACAATACAAAAGTCCCTTATCTAGAAGTGTTGAACTTGTTTCAGCACTCTCAAATTTTGTCCCATTCCATCTTGTTCTTGTACCGTGAACAGTGTCCCAAATCTGTAATATTAACCCCATAATCACTTACTTACATTTTTTATAATAAACTGTCATACAGTTTCATTCCAGTGTTGAGCTGCGCATTCTACTCATGTCCCAGTTTTGTGCTAAACTTTTTAAGCTGAATCCTTGGTTTTTAATTATTAGATCACATGGATGATTCTTTTTTCTTCCAGGAGTTTTTGGGTCCTGTCTGCATTACATTGCACTGGAAATACAGTACCATGTTTATTTGTTAAAACTTAAAGTAGGAAGGTGTGTGGTTATATGAATATTTGTCTTTGTGGATAAGTAAAAACAAAATAAGACAAATCCACCACTGTCACCACCAGCACCTCACTCTAACAGTACCGCGCTAGTGCACTTGATACTTTCCCTTTTTTTAATGGAGTGTTTTGTGATTAACTCTCTTAGGGACTACACTTAATGCTCAAATTGAATATCTTCATTATCACTGTGATATAAATGGGAGCCATCTCTGTTGTGCTGTCAGACAAACTTGTGCAGCTTAATTGGACCCCTACTCATTATTATAGCCAATGTCTACTCTCTTCCTAGCAAGATTAATTGGGTGTCTATGCTAACACTTTAGCTGTGTCAAACACTGCATGAAATCTTTCTATAGTTAACCTTTATTAAAATGGAAAACAGCAAGCACAGACATGCACACAGTCCTAATGCCAAGTCTTGTCTCAGCCCAGAGCGAACTGTGTGTCAACAGCTCTATCAGTTTTGTGCTCTGCAGGCTGTTGGTTTCAGTAGATGTGGTACTCTGTGAGGTATGCTCCATGGTTCCCTATGGTTAAATGTGTGGGTGGTTCCGTTAGATCAGGGATACTATAGTTGACAGCATGTCTTAAGGGCAAGCTAGGGTTGTTCTCTGCAAGTCACTTTAATTACAGTATCCAAGATGGACCACAAAGCCTCTAAGGCATGGGCACATTTGCCTTGCAAACACACTGAACAATGCATGATGAATTACTTCCCAAACCCAAACTGTGAATCATGTAAAACTAAGTACAGTGAGTCTTCTTAACTAAGTGTTCACTATATTACTATTCTCTTAACTAAGCTGAGAGACGAAGTGAGTAAAATGAATCAATATTAAATGTAGCTAAATGTAAAATATGCAGTTCTACCACTTTACGTGGTCGACATGCATGGTAAAATGCATTTAATACTGATATGCATGGCTGGGTATTGGCATAGATGCCCCCATTCGATTCGCTTACGATTCACAAGTTAACGATGAGATTCAATCCGATTCGATTTGATTCCGCTTCGATATCGATTCCATAGGAATGAGATATGAAATACTATATAGCAGCTTTCCATATTTGGAGGGATGTTTAAAAAGTTCTAAAGGGAACACAAATTTACAAATGCAGAGTCATTGGAAGCAAATTGTGAAAACCACTAAAGAAAAGGCCAAAGGCATGTATACCATTTTTTTTTTATTTGAGGAACACATGGGTATAATTCCTTAGTAACAAAACCAACTTGTCTCTTTCAAAGCACAAGAAAAGATTTCTGACTGAAAAGCTGAATAGCTGAAAATAAAAATGGCCAAGTCTAAAAGTCACATGCCATGTTTCACAAGGACTTTAACTTAAATTATACGCCAAAACATAAATTAGAGTTCGTAATTAAACAAAATTAACTTAACAACTTAAATATAAACTTATGTTATGCAAAAGTTTGGTTTTGCCTCCTCTGTTACGACAATGAGAGATTCACTGAGTGTTTGGTCATGTGACTAAGCGTGGTGCAAGATCAGAAGCCTATAGTGTGCAATATATCAGCAGTCCTGCACTTTGGCTTGACCCCCGCATGTTAGCACGACTCCGAAATGTCAAAGCAGACATTGACCGTCCAGTTTTTTAAGAAACAAAGTGTTGGTGTAATGGAGTCGAGCTGCAAACAAGCAGCAGTTTGACAAATGCTGTTTCAGAATTGACCAGCCTATTATTTTATTTTAGACCTAAATGCCTCTTCATTTAGCCTGTTTTCAGGTTATTTAATTTGACGGGCTTGGAATGCAAAGAGACATGCATTAAATGTAGGCTAATGTGTTTATTTAATTAACAATAGTAAGGCTATTTGTTTTATTTTATTGTTGTAGCCTATATGTTCAGTTCCCAAAGAGTTCATTTGTGCTGACTACTTTTAATAAAATACATTTGTTTGATCATTTCATTTGCGTTTTATTGCTGTTTACATGTAGGCAATTATATGGCTATTTAAAACATGTCCGGTAATTGGCCAGAATTCTGGAATATTAAAGGCCATATTGGAAACTCTAGTATGTGTATAATATGTAGGTTTTCCACTATGCATTTGCAGGTCGTTAAACATTAAAAGTTCAATGAGATAGTGACATCTAAGGGGGGGTGGGGGGTAGTAATTGCCTTTGGTTCCTTTGGATTTGAAATTAAGAATATGATTATATGAAGTGTAACTGCTTGCAGAGCTTGTAGAATAAATTTCAATAGTAGCTCAATTGTGTCTACCTAAATGATAACATAGGAGCAGTCAACCATGATATAAAGAATTACCTGTATATTACCTCTCCTGGTCCTTTCCAGGGCCTTTACCCACAAAATTAAGTCTACTGCATATATCTGCTGTAGGTTCAAAAGATTTCAAATAATTTGGGCTGATAATTCCACATTGTTTTGAAGGATGTCAGTTCCATGACTCATTTGTAGCTGACAGACCTTTTTTATTCAGCCTATCATACAGCACAATCTATCAGATAAATCAAATCCAGGCTCTCTTCCAAATTACCAAGAATTATAGTTGATTGTTTCATTGATGTTGTTGACCACTGATGTCTTCATGAAACTTATTTACAAGCAGATCACACAAATATAACATTGTGACATTCAGGGTGATGGGTGGTGATAAACTTGGACTCATAAACACTATAAAGTATTATTACAGCTGGCCAGCTGTAGAATCAATACAAAATGGCACAGCTTTGAAGTCTGGCTTGGGGTAATGAAAACTTTCATACAAAAGGGCTCTTATGGGGTAATGACACCTACTATCATTTTTTGTTTGTTTTTTTTTATTATTTATTTATTTTTATTTTTTTTTTGATAAACCAGAACAAGGACATTACATCTGCAAATAAGTAGAGGGGCTCTGGCTTAACTTTAACAACAACATTGCAGCAGGGTTTCACACTCAGAAACCTAGAAACCTTGGTCTGCACCTCACCTGTATTATTACAAAAGCATCAAATAAACAGTACACTTACACATGTCTAAAATGGTACTTTTTTGTGTTATAAAACCAGTCAAGAATCTCTGGAAAAGTTTTGAGTTCATAACATTGCTCTCATTAAATCAATAGAATGTTTTGGTACACAGTTTGGACATTGATTCAACACTCTGACTTTTAGAAATTTATGTCTTGGAGTAAGTTTAATTACTGAGTCCTTATATATTTACATACCCACTGTTTAATGTCAGTTGTGTATTGCATTTTTTTTTCTTTTAACATATACCCTATTTACATTATGACTTGATTTCATATGCTGTATCACGTATGTTAATTTAAAAAATTTAATGTGTTTATGAAGATATCAGCAATAAGTCTATATATAGGAGGCAGATTTAAGTTGCTTTCTTCTGATTCACAAAGAAGCATTTAAAATGGATCTCACAGTACCCTATTACTGAAGTATGAAAATAGGCCAGCGTTCCTACAGCTACTACATTTATTGCATAGCCCATGCATAATGCTATGCAGATATAAAATATGCCATCCGGGCATAAGGGAAATTAAGCTGATGACCAAAAATTCATTCAAAAATAAATAAATAACAATGAAGGCTGTGAAGAGCCAGAAGTAGTCATACATTTTACAGCAACCCTTAAAATAATTGTAATTGTGGTATAATACATTATGTATGCATTTATAATGAATTATAAATGTGGGCCTCAAAGAAAGAATCACCAAATGCATCTATGGGACAAGATGGTTTTTGTATATCTTTATTTGGCCAACTGTGTATAATATATTCATTATTACGTTCTCTGAATTTGTTCTGGATGTTTTGACTCGCAGGACGGTGTTGGAATCAGACAGACTGTGCTTTAAGGTTGCTGTGAACTCTTCATTTACATTGATCATCCTCACCCAGTGTTTTTCACAGCAAGTGAGAATGTGAAGTGAGGTTTGCTGGCATAAAAAAAGATCAAGAATATTTTAAACCCACACTCATAAAATACAAATTCCAGAATGTCAATATAATTCATGAATGATGCAGTAATGCAATACTACCAAAAGCACACTATAGTATGAATGCAAATTGCAAAAACTGCACAGGTTTCAGACAGGGATTTACCAACAGTGATCGCAGGGCAATGCAGAAACTCAAACCACTTCACCCTTGACCTCATTAGTTATGACTGTGAGAAAATGTTTTGCTTCAGAGAGGTGCTTAGGTGGTTGTATGATTATTCCACACTTAGGTAAAAGTGGTAAAAGAAAGGTGCTTTGTTATAAGAGACTGTAGAGAAATGGTATGATAACAGAGGTGATGGGATGAATGATGGTATGAAAACTGATAAATGATTTGAGCTCACTTTATGCATATCATAGACCAAATTCAGTCAGGCAGAGAAACTCTGAAAGTGGAAAATCATACTATACATTAGTGTTATGCAATATTTATCTCAATATTCATCTGGGACTTCAACAGTGAAATCTGTCATGTTTCCTCCTTTCTGAGCCTGATGCCAAGGGGTTTAATAAAGCAATGTGCGATTTATCTTCAATAATATATTTGAAAATATGTTTTGACAAGGTGCTATTTCAACTGGACATTTGACAAAAAAAATGTACTGGTAGTATCGATAAGAATTACAAAATATTGCCTTCAACGAACCTATCCTACATTGCTAGTAAGGTGTGAGCAGCATGACTGCCATCCATGAGAGGTAAAAGTATTCAAATATTAAACCTGTGTTAAAGTAAAGATATAATGATGAAAAAACAACTAATAAAAGTGCAAGTCACCTATTAAAAAACAACTTGAGTTTTTCTCCTGCTCCTCATGTTAGGATGAGTCTGGAGAAGAGCCTATCTCTCTTTGGGGTTCAGTGACACTCATAAAACATGAAAAAGAAAAAAAAATATAACATTTATATATTCGGAATTACTGAATTACTTTTATATATTCAGCTTTATATTGATATATTTCCTGTTTGGCCCCTCATAGTGTTTGTGTGTGTGTGTGCATACATACATACATACATACATACACACACACACACACACACACACACACACACACACACATATATATATATATATATATATATATATATATATATATATATATATATGTATGTGTGTGTGTGTGTGTGTGTGTATGTATGTATGCATGTGTGTGTGTGTGTGTGTGTGTATGTATGTATGCATGTGTGTGTGTGTGTGTGTGTATGTGTATGTATGTATGTATGTATGCACACACACACACACACACACACATATATATATATATATATATGTGTGTGTGTGTGTGTGTGTGTGTGTGTGTGTACAAATTTTAGTACAAATTTTGAATACATAAATATAATTCCTGAATATATAAAAGTAACTACGAATACAAAAAAGTAACTCTGAATGTGTAAAAGTTAGTTTATACTCAGGCATATCATAAGACAGTAGTTTTTCTGTTTTGATTTTTTTTTTTTTTCTCCAGAGGCTACTGAGTGAGCAAAACAAGTTTAACATTAGCATCAGTAAAATTGTACAGTACAATCAAAGATAATCAAGCAAAAACATTAAATAATTTAAATTGAATGAGGCAACAATTTGGACTTCATTAAGGGATCCTTATTTTCACACACTGCTGTCATTTAGAATTTAGCGTTGTCTGTATCTTCGGCTGTTGTGGGCCACAGCCACGCCTTACAGAACACAATGAACTTCCTCATAGGTCATCTTTTCCCACTCAGTGCAGACACTCAGTGCCCACCCCCCCCCCCCCCCACCCCCCTCGCTTTAGGCCAACCAAACACACACGTGGAAGGCAGGCCTCTCCCCAAACTCCAACAAACCTTCAGCCCAGGCAACGGTGCAACATTCTTTAAAAAAGTTTATTTTAAACAGTTTTCTGTTTCATGTCGAGGTCCTGCATCACCCTGTCGGGGATTATTTCATTATAATGACCAGCTCGCTGTACATTATCCCTTACTTATTACAGGGATTTGTTGAATACTTGACTCTGATTGGTCAGTTACTGCATTCTACAATCAGTAGCCTCTGAAGAAAAAAAAAATTCAAAAAAGAAAAGCGACTGTCTTTTAATATGCCCGAGTATAAACTTACTTATACATATTCAGTCACTTTTATATATTCAGAATTACATTTATATATTCAGACTTATATTTATATATTCAGGTTTACTTTCATATATTCAGGAGTTATATATTCAGAATTACTTTTATATATTCAGCTTTAAAATCAATAAGAAACAATGGCTTATTACTGATCATGCAGAGTAACATAGGTAACAACAGTTGTCAATAGAAATGTATCAGAGTAAAAAGTAAATAACTTCTTATAGATGTAAAGTAAAAAGTGAAAGTTGCTTATATTGTTGATATTCATCCAATGTACTGCTGCAATGACCTTGTTGCCTCCTCTCTGGTTCCAGCATTCAGCGTTAAGCATGGCCGGTCTGCTGATTGTGGGTCTGATCACCCTAATTATTCAATCATGTGTTGCACCTGTTTCAATTCTCTTAAGTCTAGTTTTGACCTGCTTCCTGGTAATTTAGCTTGGTCTTCAGTTTATACAAATATCCCTGTCTGTTCAATTATTCTTTGTAAAGACATTGTGTCAGTTCCACCATTGTATTGCTTAATTTGACCATGAACTCTACTGCTGTGACTTGTAACTTACCTGCCTTGTTCGCTCTGTCTAAGCCCTAAGCCCTGTACCTGCCTGTCAACCTGCCTGCAAGTCTTGTTCAGTGTATTCCTTTCTAGTCTCATGATTCTGAGCTCTGTATTCCTAGTCCTGTAATGAAGATCCCTGATTTTGCACACGCATCCAGTCTCTTGACTTTTGCCTGACAGCTATTTAAATTGTGTATTTTATTTAAGTTGTTACATTCCGCACTGGCTGTAGACTGAGGGTAAAACCAGACAAGTCTGCCAGATCTGCCCTCTGGTAGAACAGGTAAAATCAGAGCACAGTGATGTGGAAATATAGCAAGGTAGTGGGAAACAGAAGAGTTACACGTGACAACTGTGTGACTGAATTATGATGACTGGAGAAGGTAAGAAGGACTGCAAGGCAGATAGATTGTATGCTGCACTGTAATGTGCTTCAAAGCATAAAAAATCTCTGCATGCCAGCATAAACTTTGCACACCCTTGTGGACTTTTAATGTTCATTCAGCAGGTGTGAAGTACCTGTCTGAGACATATGTAAAACTTTTGATTTCCCCATCAGGTAATCTGTACTTAAAATATAACTTTTCAAGCTTTCATAACCCCTCAGATGTCTTCGTGTGTTTTTCTAAATCAGACAAAACTTTTAATTAAGTTTCTAAATCATATCTCTACATTTTCCCCCACATATTCTTACATTTGAAGTGAGAGGCAAAGTCTCTTGCTTTCTCAGGTATAGTTCTCTAAGGTATTAGAATCTATGATGTGACTTCAACAACAAACAAACAGGTGCAACATACTGGCTTGCCCAGTCTGTGTCTCTCTGTGTGCTGTGTAATCCATGCAAGGTTATTTCTTATCTTGCCTTTGGCAAGGGTTTCGTCTAACAAACAGCCATGACTTCACAATATTAATCACTAAATTTGTCAGCGGCCACCTTTCCCTTTTACCCGGGTAATGCGTTCATACCATTGTTTACAGCGTTTGCATTTATGCAGAGCAACAAAGAGGATTATGGTGTGGTTCCACCTACAGTTGGAGGTTAATTGAATGAGGGTACAATGTCTATTCGTGAGCTGATTATTACAGTATAGCATTGCTGCGGGCACCCTACTCACACGCTTCGGTAGCTCTCAGCCTACACTCATATTATTCAGCAACATTAACATGAAGCCCACTCAGATCATTTTGCAGATGCGATCATTCACCCGCTGACAATTAAACATTGCCCGTCATTCTTCACATTGTAAATAATGTGTTTTATGTCATGTTTCTACATTATTGTTATCAAAGTCTGCTTCAGTTCTTGTTTTACTAACAGACATCTATCAGACAAACATGTAATTATCCAACTGCGTATGTGTATTGAAAAATAAAAGAAGTATAAGTTGATTTATTTATTTTATAAATGTAAAAATGTTCGGTCAAGATACTTCAACAGAAAAAAGCAGCATTGTGAAGTTGAACTCAGAAAGCTACATGCTTTCTGTATCGGTGTTATGCCCTCCAGAAACATCCCTATGGAGTATGGACAAAGCAACCCCTTCAGAGTCTTCAGGCAGGGCAGTCTGTGTGAAAGAAAAATCTGCCCTTTCTCTTGGTAGAACCCCCCCCCCCCCCCCCAATCACATGATTGCATTTGCCAACATTGTTGCCTGCCTATGAAAGGGCAGAAACCTGAATACACAGATGAATGTTGTAGAGGAAACACAGCAAATTTAAATCAATCAGAGCAGGGACAATGTCATCTGGAAGGTCCACTGGGGCTTGAAATGGACCATTTTGTCTTTTTGGACAATTTCAGAGATCAGTGAGCAAGTGAGCTGTTGTTGAGTGGCTGTATGCAAGAGCACATATATGGTACAATGCAAATTCATCTAGAACATAAAACCCAAAGTCTATTTTATATAGACTTGAACATAACATAAGCATGTGTATGACAATAAACTTGCAGGTTTGTAACTGACATGAGTCTGTAATGGTGCATGGAATAATAATTTGGTCTTTTTAGGGCTGGGTGAATCTTATTATGCTGTCTGTGCTTGCAAAGTTATGCAGCACTAGGCATATTCAACTTGGGGGAATAAAGAGCCACAAAGATGTCTTTCAGACATATTCAGCCCATGCTAGGCATTGGTTAAGAAAAAAAAAATACCGGCAAACATTTTTTGTTACATTTTGGTTATACCACAGAGTCCAAAAGCCTTAAGACTTTCTCCAAAAATACAGAGGGGTTTACTAAAACTAAGCTCAAATACAGTACAGACAAACATCATCTCTAACAGTGACACTTAATAGCAGGGTTTCCTTTGCACTGAAAGCCCTATATGCAGAGGACGCAGAATCAGGCCAGTAATCATTCTTGATGATGCTTTATGCATATAGCACTGATGCAGTGCAACATTTCTCACCACTGTTTTCTAAGGCATAAAACAATAACCACCTGTCTACATGAATAGCCCTCATCTCACTATTTTAAAACTTATAGGTGTATTTTGTCTATTTCGTCCTTTGCAGTAATGACAACAGTTATTAAGCTCATATCATTTAGTTATATTCTACATACAGAGAATACAAGGTCAAACATAGGTTAAATGAACAGACAAAGTTAAAATATAAACACAACTATGCAAAAACAAAAAAACTTAGTTTCTAAGAGCCAGATTCACTGAGAATGCCAAAGATGGAAGCTAATGTGCTTGTGTGAAAAAACGGTTTTTATGTCTTATTGACTCAAGATGATGTAACCATAGATAACAGCCATAAAAATCTCTTTGCCGTAACTGCTGTGTCCAAGTGTTTGTGTGTGATGTTTTGAATATTTCAACTCTCAGGTTATGACAAGCATGAGCAACAGATCTGGTGGGTGAAGGGATATTCTGTCCTCTCATCGATAGGGAATGGAATAATAAGAGTAATACTGCAGTATTGTGTTTGCTGTCTAATTTGTCCTGTGTGTCTAAAGATGAATGGTGTAATTATTTGAAATTAAGGCTGGAGTGGTATTTTATTATTATATCATGGGGCACTACATGACTGTACCAATAGCTAGGGATATCATTTCCAAATTGCATATGATCGGTTGAAGAAGTCCAAATGAAAACTGATCAACAGTGACCGTCTGCCTCAAAACTGAATGCTTATTTTAGTAGTATTCATGCAGAAATCCACACAAGCAAACAATTTAACTTCAGCGAGCTTCTGTGTGCAGACTTATTTAATCAACTCACATGACTTTTGGCTTGCGCTCACAGCTTTGTGTGTATTTAAAATCCGGCAAACCTTTAGTAAATCTTTAGAGCTGCAGAAGTATTCAGAGGAACTCATAAATCTTTGACATATTTCAGGGGCTTCTTAAGTTAAGATGCTTTCAGGAAAGTCCTTGCAAAGATATGTTTTAAAACAACTTTTATGAATGTTGTAGGCTTAAGATGCGTTTGAGCAATGAGCCTTGGTATTTTACTGTCTATAAGAGCTTTATAAACATTGCATTAAGATCTGAATAAAAGATCTGAACTGTCTTTAGTTTTCATATATTTTTAGTGCTTAAAGCAAAACTCCAGTACACTGGAATTTTGTCCTGAGGTGCTTTTAGTTATTCCATATTAGTAACTAACTTAAACATCATTCTCATTCCCAGGGCCTGGGACAAGTTCATAAACTACTCAATATGTGCAAACTATTCTAATTAAAAAGCACAACAAAAGAATGATCTTAATGACTGGTCCAATGTTCAGTGATCACAGTCCAAGTTTGCTGGCTTTTGAAGGTTACACTTTAGCTACATTGCAATGAAATTTTGTCTTTTGGTGCTGTGTGTGTGTGTGTGTGTGGGTGGGTGTGGGTATGGGTGTGTGCGTGCTAAAAGGATGTAGGGGAAGGTGGCATAGCATCCATTAGCTGTGAATACCTCTGTTCCACAGCAATGTAGATCATGCTAGAATGGCTCATGAAAATGGCTCTGCCTCCTGCTAAGAGCAGTTCTAATTATTTTCCCCTACTCTAATTTATCAGCATTACGAGTCATGGCATGCCTTGGCTGGGTGTCACTGGGCCTTCAGGGACACTCACCAGGTACACTATATCATGATTACAGCGTTGGGATAAAAAAAAAATAATAATAATAAAAACAGCTTTGTAATGTTATGTCTAGCACTTGGCCAGCGGCCTGAGGTGCAGTGTTCCTAAACTGTTGTCCCTTCAGCCTTATTAGTTACCATGGAAGGGAACATGATGAGTAAGCACCTTTGCTTTGTTGCATTGGCAGAGCACTGGGCCAAAGTCTACAACCCTGGTCTAGCTCATAGTCCTGTCATTATAGGTGATGGCTCTTTCTTTCCCTGTTTCCTAAACTTAAAATCACTGTATGTAATGGAGGGCGCATGCTCACTTCCCCATGTACTGCCACAAATGTTTTCATGAGATGGTCCCACATTCTTAAGATAAAATGGGCATTAGTTTGCATCCATTTATGCCATGGCACTTCTGCAGAAAAAAAAAGTCTAACGTTTCTTAATCTAATATCTACTAGTCCATGAGTGAAGTGTTTGTTTGTTTGTTTGTTTGTTTGTTTGTTTGTTTGTTTGTTTGTTTGTTTTTCCTGTGTACAACTTCCTAGTAGTAATTTTTTTTTTTTTGGAAAATGGTTAAGAAAAATGCATCCTTCCAATCAAAATTTAACATGCGAATTGCAAAATCAGCTCAAAGCAGAATAACTCTGAGAATAATGCTTGACAGATTAATGACAGTGTGCCCTGGGTTCAATGCTGAGCTGAAAAACAACGCCCATCACAAACAAAATCAGGTCAGAAAAGAAATGCAAGGATTTTTAAAATCTCATTCAAGCCTCCCTCTCTCAGACAAAACAAAGGTTCAGACAGCGACATAGAGGTAGCAATCCACTGTCTGCAGTTATAAATAATCCCATATAAGGCAAGTTGTGCTAGTTTGAAGTCCGATGCCCTTTCTTGAAGCATTAGGCATCCAGAGCTAAAACTGCATTTTTTTTCATGTGTCTTTGAAAGTAAATGTATAGTTTTGGGACAAATGTCATTTCTCTAAATAAACGTCATTTAAATAGTGACTAATTGCTGGAATAATTAAATATGGTTTAGGTGCTGTTTAAATTTGTTGTGAAATCATATTTTTTACTGAACTTCTTGTTGACCTTATCTTAGAAAATGGAATCTGACACAATGAATTTGTATATAGACAGTGTTTATAGAGTTTAGGAAAAAATTGAAACACAAGACAAGGAGTTAAACAGAAATCAACAGTACATAGAATGGCATTTTTCTTGCTTTTGTTTTTCAAATGAATTAGTCATACTGAGTATCACAGAGGACTACAGCCAGAATACATTGTGATACAATGCTTCACAGCTCCCTTAGTTGTCATTTATAAATTATTCCACAATACAATAGTAGCTTCTACATTATTTTAATCCTGTGTAATTCAGTAATGTCATCTTGCAATTGCAATTGTCAATTGCAGTGGATCATAAATAATGAAGAAAAAAGCTAATTCTGCCAAATCAAAATAAAAATAAACTATATCATAAAGTCCAGGAATTTAGAAAGAAAGGTGTATATTTTAGACAGTAATGTTCCTCTATTCACCAAGTGTTCAGCACTGCTGCCCACCACTCACTTGTGAAAGCAAATGCAGTCTTTTAAAGCGACGGCTGATTGAGTCTAACGGAGACTGGTTCATAATTGCAGGTGTGGCTGATTAACACTCAAGACAGTCTCTGGCCCTTGCCTGCCATAGTGTGGAGTGAGTGTAATACTAGACTAAAAGACCAGCCACCCCAATAATCTCTGCCAATGCAGCATACTTTACAACAATAAAAAACAATCTCACTTCTCAGTAGCGTTGGCAAAATTGTGGGAAAATAGCTCTAAAATAACACTGAAGTTTTGGGATAAAGGTAATAAAATGTATCAGTGAAGTTCATACTGCACTGCTTGATTACTGCCTAACGATGATTCAAATTCTGAGTTTTTGCCTAAATGTCAAATGATAGTTCATAGCTTTGAAGTGAACAAGTAAATGTGCCAGCAGCAGACAAGGGTATTTTTGATTAAATTAGCCAGTTATAATTAGTTAGTTATATGACATACATTTTCAGAATGAAAAGACTGCAAAATCTGAAGAGAGCAATAATAATTATGACATTAATTATGACAATAATAAATGTGACATTCGTCATTACAGATTATACATGCTGGGCTAGTGAATTCAGACAATGACCACTTTGTTAAAATACATATCTGCATATCTTTGTTAAATGTGGTCAAAATTAACAAACTGCTCATTAAACCTGACCTATTGTATTCAGACGAGGGCAGGTTGTATAAGAGACAATGCTCCAACAGAGATCACAGGTGCCATGACAGTGGGATGCTGTTCAGCAAATGGTTTAACTACAACAAAAGTCAGAAGCAACATTATCACACACGTTTCATCAAATTAATACTTTACACTGCTCTTATAAGCAGCCGTTGCAGTATAAGATACTGTGCTAAACCAAAGCAAAGAACTGTTATGACGCAACTATATTAGAATAAGACACGGTCACAAGCAGGTATAAAAGGGGTCATTTTGGTTCAACATGACTGTCATTTATGCTGTTTTGCTTTCATTGAAATGAAAACAACATCCCAACAGTATTCAGTCAGCTCAGATCTCAAACTGTAGCTTATACTACTTTCGGAAAAGCTGCACTATTATATAGTGTTTTGTTCCAAAATATACCGAGTTGGACAAACGTACTGTCCATCACACTAAATTACTTCCTTCACTTGTAACCCAAGACACCTAAGACCGAGTGACATGTAATTTCATTGTGCAGACATAAACTGTTGTTGGTAACTGTGACAACAGTGATTGTACAGGGAAGCTTGCATGTAAAAGCTTCAGGATGTTTCTTGTTTGTCTGTGATACTGCTTGGTTCCAGAGTGCAATGCTTGAAATAAACATTATTTTGTTTAGCCCTTCGTAGCCTGCCTCTTTTTGTCGACTGGTCATCACTTTACCCTGTAAATGGTTCTATTTTATGATGAATCCTGCTGCATGCATAAGAGCAATGCTTTAAATATACGAGAAGATAAGCTAATTAGGGCTTAGAGATCAACCCTCTGTTGATAACCAGAGGCTGCACAGTGCTCTAAGTTGAGTGTGTCACGCTTGCTAATGTTAAATAAATGCCTGAAGGCAGATATATCTATGGATATTTTGAGAAATATGCCCTCATATTTTAAACTACCATGCTAGAGCAAAGGAACAGCTTGATATGCTGGCTGTGAGGATGGAAACATTTCAAAAGGGCAAAACACGTAATCAGTCATGTGAGGTTGATTTGCTTTCTGTGCCGTTCACCTTTAAGAACTAGGATGGTTAAAGTGGATATTCGTTTTAATTTAATTACACTGTTCCTTATCTCCCATGCAACCACTCATACCACATAATCAGATTATGATGGTGATGGCAATTAGACTCAAAGAGTCAGTGAGAAAATGTGTCCTTCATGGTTCATTTTCCAGAAGTCACAGTACTGCAGCTTCCAATCAAGGTTCAGTAAGACACTTGTTTTGCAACACTTTCATAGATAGCGCTATTTCCTGTACTTTAACTTCCTACTTTTATGCATTAAATATGACAAAATTTCACCAAAAAAGGGTCTGGTGAGAATCAAAAGAAAGCACAACAGCAGCAGCAACAGCAACAACAACAAAATCGGTGTTAACAACTATGTATGTTTCTTGTGAAATATTGCCCAATTCTATTAAATTACAAGGTCTATTATGATCAGTCTTGAACATATCATTTCATTTCATTTTCTTCCAGCATATGCTGTTCAGGCTTCATTGAGTGTTACCCACAGAGTCACTTTAGCAATTTATAACACAATGACACCAGTGCATTTGGTCTGATGGACTTTTATAGCTTTGAATAGAAATAAGTGGGCCAATGTCCATGCTCAGAGTTTCCCTTACTGTTCTACAGCATTAGCCACAATGACTAGTTCATAGGGAGGTTATCTGTATCAAGAGTTGTTATAGATGACACTAAAGGAGATATTTTACTAAAAATACCTGCTAATGAATACAAATGTTTAACGAGGTGATCTTAAAAACCTTAAACCATATTTGTTTAACATTCCTTTTAAACAATGGGGTATTCCAGAAAGCAGGTTTAGTGAAAACTCAGTTAACTCCTAACAGAGGAGCCCTATGGCTTCATTCTGCTAGCAAAACAAAGCCATAGCTCCTCTAATAGGAGGTTTACTACTTGCTGTAAGTTAACTAACTCAGAGTTTTCACTAAACCCGCTTTCTGGAACACCCCCCCCCTAGGTGTTTTAAATTGCCCTTCTTTTTTTGCATTTCATTGTGTTCTAAACCATTTGTTCTTATTATCTTCAATCATTTAAACCCATTTAAAATAGCCATTCTCTGCAAGCACTTTCTAAACTGTGTGTTGAAAAAATTGCTGTACAAATTATTATTAGTAGTAGTAGTATTGTTGTTGGTGTTGTTGTTGTTTGTTGTTGGTGTTGTTGTTATCACAGCTGTAAATGTGTTTGAACAATCTTTTATTAATTGGTTTAAGATCTATTTGCCAAGGTGTTAAAAATGAAATGATACTCAGGACACTAATAAACATTCAACTTTCTCTTCATTATGAAATAAATAGTGTTAATTTCGTCAAAGAAAACTGTGACAAAAAAATGTTCACCAGCAAACTTTTTTCCTCAACAAAAACGAGACAATAACTAAATAAAAATGCACTTTTGAAAATAAAAACTGTGACAAAATATATTACTATTTTCGTTGACAAATAATAACGAGACGATAATGTCAGAGACAGACGATTGGATAAGCAACTTATACCCCCCCCCTCCTCTGGAAATCGAACGTGAAACATTGTAACAAACATTAACCTGGCAACTCAAATCATGGCTACTCTTGGAAGAAGAAAAAGAACAGATTTGTGCTCACATTTTAGCTATAATACAACTGAAAATAAAACACACTGCAAACAATGTGGGTACAAAATCGGTGGGAAAAATACCACAAACCTCAAGAGGCAAAACTAAGGAATGTAGAAAGCCTAAGAATATCTGTGTGCTTGATGAAATCAATGTAATCATTTGATTAAAAAATGCAAATTGACTAAAATGTGACAAAAATGTATTTGACTACAACTTGACTAAAACTTTTATAGTTTTCATTGACTAAAATTAGACTAAAACCAATGAAGATCAAATGACTAAAATATGACAAATATATATATATATATATATATATATATATATATATATATATATATGTGTGTGTGTGTGTGTGTGTGTGTGTGTGTGTGTGTGTATTGTATATATATATATATATATTTTTTTTTTTTTTTTTTTTTTTTTTTTTTTTAATCAAAAGACTAAATCTAACACTAGGTCTGACTTCTTTCTGACTTTGATTCTTCAAACAGAATCAAAATCACCTGCCAAAATTAATACTGCTGTACAGAGAAAAGATGAGCAGATGAGTATATTAACAGGGAAGAAGTTTAACTGATAAGGGAACGATGAACTGGTTAAATGGGGGGAATGAACAGAGCATTGATAGGCCAGAAGCATGACATTGCTCTTTGATCCTTCACATTTGAAAATTGAGAATTATAAGGAATACATCCTACCCATGCCTTTTATCATCTGAGTAATTAATTCCATAGTAAATTTCAGTCATTCTTCCTATTCTTCCTTAACTTGCATCTGTGGGTCCTACTAATTGCCACATAATACCACACTGTGCCACACTGTACCACACTACACCACACTATACCACACTACAACACACTACACCACACTGTACCACACTGTGCCACACTACACACCACTGTACCACACTACACACCACACTACACCACACTACACCACACTATACCACACTATACCACACTACACCACACTACACCACACTATACCACACTGTACCACACTACACACCACACTGTACCACACTACACCACACTGTACCACACTACACCACACTGTACCACACTACACCACACTGTGTCACACTACATAACACTACACCAGACTGTACCATAGTTGCAGTCCATGACAGGACATTTCATTTAGAAGCCTGTCTTGTTACATTAACGGTTTTTGAAAATGTAAAAATGTTAAAAGGAGAGACAGGAGAGCTAAGAACTGTTCAAGGGCCAGTATAACACCATTGGGATTTCAGCATGTGTGGTACAGTGTGGTATAGTGTGGTGTAGTGTGGTACAGTGTGGTATAGTGTGGTGTAGTGTGGTGTAGTGTGGTGCAGTGTGGTATAGTGTGGTACAGTGTGGTGTAGTGTTGTACAGTGTGGTACAGTGTGATGTAGTGTGGTACAGTGTGGTACAGTGTGGTATAGTGTGGTGTAGTGTGGTACAGTGTGGTGTAGTGTGGTGTAGTGTGGTTACAGTGTGGTGTAGTGTTGTACAGTGTGGTACAGTGTGGTGTGGTGTGGTGTGGTACAGTGTGGTATAGTGTGGTGTAGTGTGGTGCAGTGTGGTGCAGTGTGGTGTAGTGTTGTACAGTGTGGTACAGTGTGGTATAGTGTGGTGTAGTGTGGTACAGTGTGGTACAGTGTGGTATAGTGTGGTGTAGTGTGGTACAGTGTGGTATAGTGTGGTGTAGTGTGGTATAGTGTGGTGCAGTGTGGTGTAGTGTGGTACAGTGTGGTGTAGTGTGGTATAGTGTGGTACAGTGTGATATCGTGTGGTGTAGTGTGGTTACAGTGTGGTGTAGTGTTGTACAGTGTGGTACAGTGTGGTGTAGTGTGGTACAGTGTAGTGTGGTACAGTGTAGTATAGTGTGGTGTAGTGTGGTGCAGTGTGGTACAGTGTGGTGTAGTGTTGTACAGTGTGGTACAGTGTGATGTAGTGTGGTACAGAGTGATATAGTGTGGTGCAGTGTGATGCAGTGTGGTACAGTGTGGTGTAGTGTGGTACACTGTGGTATTATGTGGCAATTAGTAGGACCCTTGCTTTGAATATAGCTTGCTTCTGATGCTTACATTTGCAAGTCTTTTAAAGCCATTTAAACAAATAGTGCTCATCTCCTGTAAGTTTCGATTTGTTCAGTCATTAATGGCTAGCATGAGTCACTCATTTTGAGTTACTAAATGGTGTCTCCTAATTTAATAATTATTTTAATATCCAAATTCAATAATTAATTGTTGTTCATCCATTCCAAATTAGGTAGATAAATTTATGTAGATAGGTTTGAGATTACATTAAGTTTGAATCCATCTCAAATACCTTTGTTGATGACTTGAGATACTGATTGTGTCAACTGAAAGTACCTGTTCCACATTGAATTTTGCACCCAAAAATTTGAGCATGAGATTCCCCTTTGGGAAACAGATGTGATTGGCTGTTGTACTTCAGGTGTTTTGATGCATGCAACACATATTATTTTCAGATATTTGTTTATAATCAAATAATACTTTTCAGGAAATTCTCCAGATTAATTTACACATACTTGATAACAGGATCTGCACAGAATCTGGCATAGTCTAACTCATCCTTTGTGTTAGCTCATTTCTGGTAAAACCAGTAACAGTAATTTTACAGTTCATTAGCAAGCTCTACTTTTGTGTTAATTTTATCAGTTGGTAAAAGATCAGTTGGTAACAGTTCCTAAATTAACTATTACATTTTGGAGATTATTTAGAAAATATTTACAACTTTAAGGGAGTGAAGGAAAATCTTACACAGCAACTGGCCATGGCATTAAGTTACACCTTTTTCCCTCTCAAAGAAAACATCCCTTGATTAAAGGTATCTTTCTAATTTCAACACAGTACTGCAAAAAGTATCATGACGTAGAAGTATAATAAATATTGTACACGAGCTCAGTCTGAGTACTCATAGTGACAATCACAGTGGCTACAGTAGGTTTGGAATATCAGTGGTTCTGATGTTATTTTCCGCCCTCACCCATTGCTTTATATTTGTTCACAGTAATGTGACACATCAAAAATAATATATGTTGGTTCCTGATATTGCAGTCAACATCACAGACCAGCATTCGTGAAAAGAAATCGAAAGTTCAAAACAAGGCGGTTTATATTTCATTCCTGTTCAAAAATGCATTGAGCTCTCAAGGAACAGCTCAAGCATTTCAAAGTCAAGTATGCACCAAATTACCAAATTATCACTCTTGTGAACATTGAATTACCCAACACATTTCTATGCCATTCTCCTTTGAAAGTAGTGCAACACGTGCAACAAAACGAAACGGCAAGCAACGCCAGCCTAGTCCTAAAGTATTATTGCAATGCCCTCCTCGCACTGATGTAGAGATTGCTCTTCAAGAGACTTCAGAGCCATTGCAGGAAATGAAGCGTGGCAGGAGGACACTCTTGAGGCATGTCATTCCCGGCTCCCTCCGCTTATAATCAGTCAAGGGGAATTAAACTAGCAAGGCGTCATGCACTTCTGCATGATTGATGGTTGTCAACAAGAAGTAGCCCAGGGCAGGCAGGATCATGCTGAAAGATCCCTTGTACATTTTGATACTGAGAATCCAACTCCAGCAGACATGCAAGGGCAGACCCTACATCAGACCCAGCGAACCACACCAAAAACCTGCTCAGAAGCTGGAGTTTAATAATGTTTAATTATTCATGGACTAATCCTAACCCTAACCCACATGCATTTTTTTAGTTGAAACCTTTAATGGCATCTGAATATTCTGTCTGAGTGCAGTTGACACAGAAGTTGCTGGTTCTGCAAAATTTCAAAGTGTTCATGGGCTTTTTTTTTTTTTTTTTTTTTTTTATGAGAACACTGCAAAGTTTTTCAAAGATTTTTTTTCAGAAAAAAAGTTTTTTGTGGTTCACTTGGTGAATTTACTGATGTTATAGATTTTCTGATTTAAAGAATTAAAGTGTTATTTCAGTGTTGGATTTAAAAAGTAATCCCCGGTTAACTGAATGATGAGATGAGCAGGAAATGCTCCTGAAACTTGTTAATTCTCTAATGGGAGCTCAAACTCAATCTGAAACTTAAACCTGAAAAAACCCTGGACATTTTCATTCTTTGGTCTTTGCTATTAGTTAGGTATTAAAGATGACTCGCAATCAAGTTCAGCCACTTCATAAATTACGCAGACTATCATAAATGTTAAATTTTATAACTAGACATTAGTTAATTTTTATGATCTTCTACATAATGAACATATCAAAGAGGGTTTTTAGAAATCCAAAATGGATAAAGTAATGTCTTCACTCATCTTAAGTTTCTTTTCAAATGGTAAACATGCATTTGCACATTTGTAGAGTAAACAAAGTTTTCAGTTTTTTGTGGCTCTACCATATAACAGTACTGTGTAACTGTGTAACTTGCTAATGACTGTCTATCATTTAGTTAATTCTAGCCATGTAAAGCAAGTGTAATGATTCTTTGAAGAGCAATGGTGTCTTTATAATTATTTGTGTGTCATTCTCTCTGAGGACAATGAGCTTATTCCAAGTATTCTTTTAAAGGGGGGTATGAAGACATAGGCATAAGCACCATAAATTGGATCAGGCATAAGACACATTGTTTACAGTTGCTCATTTGTGAGACATTCTGACTTAGAGAGGATGTGAAAATAAAATAAATATCATTGTTTTCCCAGCATTCATCCCCTTCTGGCAAAGTAAACAAAATTTACCGTGCTTGATGAAAGACAGTCTTCAAATTGCTTCTGTAAATCTGGTGAATTGCTTTGATCCTGTTTTTAATCAGATACAACTGGTGGTTTAGGGACTGGAAATTGTATTAGTCAGTTTCATTTGGAAAAGAAAGAGAAGGGAAAAGGAATCTTGGATCACTCCCCATTTCCTGCCAGGAAGCAGAGACAAGTGCCTCAGTGCTTCAAATACAGCTCATAGAGGAGAGAGGATGGTATCAATAGGGCCACAAAGCGTACTAAATGACAAATACGTCTGAAGCTCCATCCATCTTTCTGTGAATTCACATCAATTATGTGGGACATCTGAATCAGAGATTGAAGAGGAATTAAAGCCCCTGGATAAATGCAAGCATCTCAGTGCTAAGAGAGAGAGACAAGAAGAGGAACACAATCCAGCATATGCTGCATCAGAGAGACTGAGTTAGCTTTCAATAAGGTTTCCATATTTCTGGCTTTGTTACATGAAAAGAGCCATTTTTGGATCATGCCATGTGGGAGAAATGCAAATAGATATGGTCTCATGAGCCAAAGAATGAACCAGACGCCAAAAAAGAGAGAGCATATCCAGACTCGACTCACTCATTATCAAAGTCCCCCATGTGGCAGTATGCCCTCCTTTATTCTAGATGTGTAGGTGATTTCAAGTCCACATAAACACATTCAGGATAGATTATAAATGTTAATTGGGGCGGGAGTGGGGGGTAGGGGATTGGAACTTGGAAAAAAAACAAAAATGGACCTTACTAAAGTAGAGGGAATAAGTTTTGAAAATGCTTTCACATAGACCACTGCAACATAGTGAAAGTCTGATTCTGCCTTCTGACAGATACAAATGAACACCCTGGTTAGACCTTTAAAGAGGGGAGCTTGTGCCTCTACAATAAGTTCATTTAACCAAGGGGCAGGGTTGGCTGTAGCTCATTAAACTGAAATTTGCTATGGTCAGAAAGTTACATGCTGGATCAGACATAAAGCCTAAGTCAGACACTTCGGGTAATATTAAATACTCAGGCTAGAGGAAACTTTTATCTCTGCTATGCCAGTTTAGAATCAATTTTTGTATCAAGTTGTACTCCACTTAATAATTTACATAAAAACCAAACAAATCATATGTCTGTCTAAACCCAGTGAAAGAAAAGTTGTTAAGTTCATTGTCTCAGTGTTACACTGTCAAGCTGTAACATGTTAGGAAAAAAGATATGGCATGGAATATGAATGTGAATATACAAAATATGGCACCACACTTCACTCAAAACTGAGTTAAAGACAGTAGAAGATAACATTAGCATTTGAGTTGTTTTCAGTGTATAGTTTAAATCAAGCTATTTTAAAGCTATGATTCGTGACCGCACTTTTACTGTCCATGTTCGCATAGAACTTTGCAGTAAGTATGGAATATCTTTGAAGAGGAACATTTGTGGGCCAGGCACAATAATGTCACACAATGATCATTAACATCCCATGGTAAAACTAAACATATATTGGCAAATGTTTTTTTTGTTTATTGTCTTTTCATTAAGAGCACTTTGTACTAAGAAAACAGGAAATAGTCGTTTGTCGCCTGGGCTGTCAGCATTTCATGGCTGTACACCTTCCATTTCCTTTTCATTGGGTTTACTGAGCCTTGAAATACAGTAGTAACTGCCGTTGGCAAGACAAACAAGCAATAATCTTTGTTTGAGGTGTTCTTACATGACACTTTTTTTAGACCTGACTGCACCTTTGTATTCAGCCACTGACATAGTGACCAGTCAAAAGAAACACTACAAGCAAATCATGCTCAAACAAGCAAAGAATTAAAATTCTAACTGTATTTCCTTTTTCGTAAATTTTTGGATTCTGCCAGGGCGCTCCATTTGTTTTAGAAATCTGGGGTCAGTGCATTTAAAAATTATGTCTACTGTTGACTATGAATGTGTTGCATAAAACCAATACAAACTGCCACACAAAGCCATTCATGAACAGAACCGAGTGATGCTAAGATTTCCAAAGATTCGACCCTTAACATGACTGGCTCCTCTAAGCTTAACAGCTTATGTAAGGTGTTATGTGGCTAAAACATAGCCTTTTGTGCTCCTTGCTAGGGACAGGTGATGGCCTGATTAAACACTGTCTTAAGCACAGCGCAATACAAGCAGCATAGGTTTTATGTATTATTTATTTATTCACTTGTCCTCTGCAGTAAAAACCCTTTAAATGAACTTTGACTGTTCACACATTCCTGCGCCTGTGATTGCTACTTGAAAATTTGTGAATTAATCAGCTGAAATGTTGCTGCGGATACCACAGGGGAACAGCCAAAGAGAATTAATGACTGTAACTTGCTTGCAGACCACTGCCATACCTTTGTATTTGCAGGTGTCTAATTACTGTTTTTTCTCCATTAATGACTTTGGGATGTTGGATTCCATTAATGAATTGTTTAAAGTAAATGTTTGAGTTTGCAGAAAAATAAGTTTGGAATTGCTAATCTGCCCTTAATGGCTCAAATAAATTGGTTTAAAATCACAGTCAATCTCACTAAAGTGTGCAACAGCACAGCTCAATATACAGTGAGTCTGTGAACTAGCATCCCACAGGGGGCTAATTATGTGATCAGAATAATTTATCCTTTGCGCTTGTTTTAACTTGACTTAGGGGTTGTTTTAATTCCTAATAATGTTTTGTTGGGTGATTTGTTAACACAGGTATCTTAAGATCATAAACTGATATCACTGATATTAAAACATAAAACCAGAGGTATTTGTTTGGCTCACACAATAAGTTGCTTTCATACTTCCTATATTTACATATCAAAAGCCTTTCAAATGCAAATCAGTGCACAGCATTTCAACTTACTTCTCCTTACCAATATACTGATAGTTGAGCACTCAGCATCATCAGGTTTTTGGCATGCACAGTTCACACTTAGCACAAGACATCTTATGAAGCAAACAAAACTGGCTGAACCGTATTTTTATTCATTTATTTTTTGTGTCAGGTTTCTTGAATCTTGGTCCAGTTAATCTAAAAGATCTGCCTGTCCCTAATAACTCCGTATACCACTACTAGAACCCTCCGCTCTACGACCTCTGGTCAGCTGACGGTCCCCTCACTTCGGGAACCCGGCAGCCGCTCCTCCCGACCACGCCTCTTCTCAGCCATTACCCCTCGGTGGTGGAACGACCTCCCTCATACACTTAGGACTGCAGAATCCCTCACCATCTTCCGCAAGAAACTGAAAACCCACCTCTTCAGAACCCACCTATCCCCCTAAGCCTAACCCCCCTTCCTTAAAAAAAAAAAAAAAACCTTGTCTTGTAGCTATGTAATTCCAGGGGCGCAATACGGAGGAGTAAATTGACGCTCAGTCTTTTTTAGCGATGTCTGCTTATGAGGTATTAGGAATCCGACTGATGCACTGATTGTAAATCGCTTTGGCTAAAAGTGTCTGCTAAATGCTAAATTGTAAAATTGTAAAAAACACATTAACACAGTATTTATATCTTCTGAAGGCATACAGCAAGCCTGCATACTGAGACTACACACAGACAACTGGAATCCCCAAATGAAATGTAGAGTCAACTAATTACACTGCATTGTATTGGTTTTCTTCAATAACAGCAGAGGTAATCCTGTACATGCTGAATAAAGGACATTCCCAGGTTTAAATACTCTGTGTTATTCAGTCTTTGTACAGAAATAAATTAAGTAAATTTTCCCAGCTGTTGCTTCAGATTTGCTCCACTTGTTATGTGTAATGGATGGCCCTAGTATGTGGGGCTGTACCTTTAGTTAACACATGATTGGCACATGCTACTGACCCGTGAGTAGATTGTTACGCAAGACTAGTTGACTCACTGTGTCTGAGGAGGACTACTGAAGTTGTCATCATAGAATCATATGTTTGACATGTTACAGTGCTATTTTATTTCTTTTTGTAAGAGGCCTCCAGCACCGTTATATATCTTACCATTTTGGAAGCATACCATTCACTGTTACTGAGAAGCAGTGGAGAATTCTAAACAGTATAAAGCCTGATTGGATTAAGAGTTTTGTACCTGTTTTGACTGTACACAGTGGAAGTACAAAAAGTCTGTTATTTTCAGTGTGAAAAAACAACTAATTACGTAATTATGGGTGACTCAGTGTACTTATGAGTGTTGTTTTTACTTTTCGCATGAAGCATCTCCCTGAGAACTACTGAAGACAATAAAGCCATTCAACATTACTTCTTGGGCTTTAAGCTTTCCTTAGTCTCCAAGCATATCCATAGTGCATTTTTTACTCAAATCAACACAATGAATGCATTTGACAAAATAATGATTGTGCAATAATGCTTTCGATTCATGACATGCCCTGACACCAGTTTCTACCCACACTGAAAAAATCTGGGAAAGATGACACACTAGATTAAATGTTCTTTGTTGGTTTGCGCAAACCCATTTAAGGGAAGCCTTCAAAAGGTCACTAAAATTATTTCAGATTCATTATATTTTACATAATGGTGAATCATGCTCAGGTCCCAGAATCCCAAATCCTGTTTTAGCCAAAATACACCATCTTTGCCATTTGCTGTTTTTCTTTCCTAAGTTATGCAGTTATATGTGGCCTACTGAAAATGCCCATGAAAAGTATCCACTATGCATTCACAGTTAGAGTGGGCATTCCCCTGATTATATAGTTACTTCACACCTGAAAGTACAAAGTACTCTCTTCTTCGGAGTATTTTAAACAACAAAGTTTTAAGCGTGTTACTGCTGGCACGGCATCATTTATAAAGAGAATATTTCTTTGGTGTCTTTGTTGGTGGAATGCAAAGGCTTTAGTATGCTCATGTCAATGCTAACAAGGATTTTCACTCACTCACTCCTGATTAGGGTCACGGGGGGTGCTGGAGCCTATCCCAGCGCTCATAGGGCGAAAGGTTGCCAGTCCATCGCAGGGCAGACAAACACACTCACACACACACACATTCATACCAATTCACCTAACCTGTATGTTTTTGGACTGTGGGAGGAAACTGGAGCTCCCGGAGGAAACCCACGGGGAGAACATGCACACTCCACACAGAAAGGACCCTGGCCACCCAGCCGGGAACCGAACCCTTCTTGCTGTGAGGCGACAGTGCTACCCACTGTGCCACCGTGCTGCCCAAGGATTTTCATACCAAAGTAATAGTTTACTTTCTAGCAGAAAATGATAGTATGAAAGTTTATAATTGCAGCCAAAGCAGCATTGTTAGAAAGTGACAGTGGCTGGACTCTGTTATCTGTCTTCGAGCAGGCCAAGAAAATCCTTGATACATACAACGATCAAAAGAACATTTGCTTCCAACTTTTAGGGCGTGATTTCGTCGGGATACAATGCAAGGCTATCACACAACACTTTCACTCAATTTCTCTCTCTTGTCCTTTTCACTCTTGTAGGTTCACACGTGTTAAGACAGTTCACCTCAGACGCAAAGACGCAGCCTCACACATGCATGCGTTCTTTTCTTGTGCCCAGCTGTGCAAGCTGCTTCGATCTCTCTCTCTCTCTCTCTCTCACACACACAAACACACACACACACTCATATGCACGCAAACAATCCTAGTCCTTTTGTCTTTCTTTAAGCGAAACAACAATTTAAAAATCCTTTGTTAAAACTATAAATACTACTGTAAATACTACTTTCAAATGAGTGTTCGCTACATTTGGGGCTTCAACAAATGTAATTTTTGGAACTCTGCTGTGATCTTGTTATCATTCAGGGCAGGCACACTATTAAAGTATCTATGAAATACTATCAAATACTGGTAAACTCCTAAATCCTTCAGACATATGATAAATCTTCATATTATGTACCTTGGTTGTCAAATTAAGGTAGTAATATTTTGACTGAATTAATATTTTTGTATACCCTAAACTGTGTCATTCAAATTAATACTTAAAATTCCAAACTAAAAGTGCATACAATTCTGAGACTGATTACTTACTGAGATTATAGTAAGTAAGTATCACATCCATGTTGAAGCAAAAAAGGAAGCCACGATGTTCCTGAGATTTTGATTACAATGTATTAATTTGAAAGATCAGGTCTTTCCAAACTTTTATGCCATTGTGGCATTGGTCAATATCAATATCTTTCTTTTAGCAAACTTCTAACTTTTTTATCTGTTTCTTCTGATAAAATTGAAATCTCTAAGGGGTATTTAAACAGGGGGAAAAACAGGAAGAATAAAGTGAAAGTCAGTGTCGGACTGTACAAAAATTTCTGCATGCATTACCAAGCAGACAGTCACCTTGCAAGGTTGTGCCTAGAGTGGTAATCACTTGCCGAAGCATACGGTGTCTTCAGCATCCCAAAGATGTTGTGGCAGATGGCCCCACATCTCATTACAGAATGCCAGCACCCTTGGCACCAGTCCTGCAAATGCCATTGTAGTTGCTCATGCGAGGGCGTGCAGGGTCAGCAGTTTTAACCTTGTGAAGGCAGAGCATAATCTTCTGCTCAATATCTTGTCATTTCACCAAGCAACCTGGTGGGAAAGCTAAGGGGGCTGTGCTCACTGCCAGAGCTATCTGTATGTAAAAGTCGCTTTTTTTAGAACTTCTCGCCTTCCTGTTGCTTCGTCTGATGATGAGAAATCTCCCTCATACAGAAAAGAGCCAATTCAATCATAGAAGGTAGCACATCTCAACTAGCCTGTATCAAGTTAATTATTTTTTAATCGTTGGAGGGATTGCAATTCAGTCATTAGGCTCCATGCCAATGTCTCAAAAAGCACAGTGTGCAACTTCATAACATCTATATTAGATGACACATAGAATGATGGAAACTCTCACACATAGAGAATACCTGTGATTAGGTATCAGGGCTGTGGATTTACCTTTACTGAGCCTAATTAACTAGACAGCAACAGAGGGCATCACATCACTCCGTACTTGTTGGTCTCTTCTTTGATTGCACAAAGAAAATGATGAGAGACTCTTGTAGAGTCTAGTCAACTCTGTCAATACAATTAACATTTGCTTTCTCCATGTTAAAAGGAAATCTGTATCCACTTTGGATATCCAGCTGCTGTACATACAAAAAGAGTTTTAAATTTTTTTAACTTTGAAGCAAGTCATCACTGACAGAGGCAAAACTGGTAGCTGTGTTATCATACATCATTGAAAATAATGATATTTAATTTAGTAGGAAGAGTGTTTTGGTGCAACATCCTTGTACCTTTACACTTTCCACAGCTAATCATTCTGCCATATATTAGGGTGAAGAGGGATTGTGCCACTCCATTTTCAGTGATAAGATATTGGGTGTAAGGTTTCTAGATGTATTTTTACATTTCTAGCACCTGTTATGTGTTTTTCTCCAGAGCATGGCTTTAACTTAAGGCAAAGATAAAAGAAATTGAACATACTGTTGTAGGTACAAGGTCTTCCTTTAACCATTGGAGATTCAGCTGTTTTTTTTGTTGCTGTTGTTTTTGTTTTGTTTTGTTTTGTTTTGTTTTTCACCTTAATGTTCTCATTTTAAAACAGGTCTGTAAATGGGTATTTGATACATTCCACTTTTTTTTTTTTTTTTTTTTTTTTTACATGCTTGCAGTGTCCTGGTCCTCACATTTACCATTACACCTAATGTCTAAATCTGTGTTACATAAAAATCAACTGTGCTTTTGTAATGCTAATACTAATTATGAATGCCATATTCACACTTTTCCCACAACACACATAACATCATTTTTAAAGATTTGTGGGGCACATGAATAAGCAATTATTGTGTCGTTGTGTGCCCTAAACCAGCTACTCAAATTGTTTCCTTATGAATCTCATTCTATTCAAATGATGTCCACTGTTTTGCTGGCATTGCACGTGACATGGAAGGATTTGAGTCAGAAGTGGCAAAGTAGATGTGAAAAGAATAAGAGCGTGAGTATGAGGATGTGCTGAACACTGTCTGTCTCTGCAGGAGGAGTGTAATGGGATTTTCACACAGTGGTCCCTTGCTGTTAGGGGTTTGATCACATTTTCTTTTAGTGATAGGCAGCTAAAACCCATTTTCCTGAGAGGTATATATGCTTTAGGACAAAGGAAGCACAAAAAGACCACAGCAGAGCTAAAGACCCATGGCTATGTTACTGTTTCATACATATTTGGGTTTATTGTACAAAATGACATGTTTCAGTCTCAAACTGGAGGATCATGTGTGCAAAGACCTGAATGAAGTTACAGTGCAATATTAGCCATTGGGTGTAGACACTGCTCTGCTATATTCAGTCCCATGCTCTCATTACTCGTTAGGCACAAAAAAAATTGGGCGGCAATTCATTTGTGGGGACTTATTTCATTTACACAGTGGTGGGTATTTTGCTTGAACTGAAGTATTCCCCAAATGTGGCAGTTAAGTAGGCCACATCAAGCTTGCCTAATCAAACATTAGTGTCCCTCAGGCATTTTCCCTGTGGTCCACTTGCACCTCCACAGCTGGCACAGTCACCACTGTGAGGCACAAGGACTAGCGAACATTAGCTAATTCAGCTGATGCCCACACCTGGTTCTCCAGGCACAAATTAGTGCCATATGGCAGCGCTCCATCAAGTCCTCTCAGCAGCAGGTTGCATCCCAGCCCTCCTCCTGGAAATGCCAGCATGATCTCGGCTTCCAAGCCCTGCCACCAAGGGAATGGTCAATTTCACAATCTATGAAGCTCTTTCTCGGAGCTATTCCTTCCTTTTTAGTTTCTCTCAGTTTGGTCACATCTCCTCTGGTGTAGTCAGGGAGCAGCTCTCGAGTGACCCAAAGCAACAGTCCATTTTCCAGAGGCTAAGCTTTTTGGGGAGCTGTGGGATGAGTCTCAAATCCAACACGTTATATCCCTGGCCACTGCTTCCTTAAGTGAGCAAATGTCATATTATCACAATGTTTGCAGGCAAGTTGTGGAACTAGAGTGGCATGGTCAGAGAGATAGCCTCAGCCCTCTAATCCTTCTTGCCACTGAGTAATGTGAAATTAAATCAAGTCCCAGCTTAGCAATGTAATGCATGTTTCTCCAGCATTCTCAATGTCCTGTGCCCCATCACACGTGTGCTTTCCCCAAAAGCAGTTGGCAACATTCTGGGAATACAAAACAGTTTCACATTTATACAGTTCACTACAAATTGCTTCCATGCTGATTTTTTTTAGATATATTCATTTCAAAAATCGGCACAGGTGCTTCAAAATATTTAGAAAAAAAGCAGAGGCTCTTCAGCTACCCAGGGATGTTGTGCACAGCTGTCTTTCAGGGGCAGTGGACAGACTCTGGGGCTTGGGAATAATAGACCGTGTTTGTCCTTGAGGGAGGCTCTTGCATCCTAAAATTTTAACGCTGTTCTCAGCTGACTGAATATTCTCTCCCCCAAGCCTACTAGAAGCTCCATGATCAGTTAAGCACTGACCTGTGTGCTTCTCAATTTTTCACCTTGTGGAAAGCAAATAACCTTGAAATGTCTAAATAGGAATCAAAGCAGCAGAGGAGTTCTTCAACAGGGTTTGCTGTCTGCTGATTTAAAGCACACAAAGATGGCCAGCACTCAAAAGGCTCAGCCCACTCAGTGAGTGGAGAGGAGAATTCAAAGCACAAATGCAGCTAGATTTTTCTGAAGAAATCATTGTAGCTGAAGGTCACTTTGAAAATGGATGACTCACCAAACAGCGTGTTGCACAACCACTCAAAATATTTCTCTGAGCAAGACTTTCTCCAATAGGTCTGTGACAATGTAATCATAGCCTCTGACATATTGTCCATAAATTGATGGCTCAGGGGTCAAGGTGATTATTTCAGAGTTTAAGTAAGTGGCTTTGGCTTTGTGAAACATTGTGATGTATAGTTGTGGTTCTGTGAGAGAAGCTTAAGATATGCTATATGTGATTCTGGCTTTGGTGTGATAAGATCAACGGAAGGGTAATCTAATATATTTTGTGGCGTTCCTTTGTTTCGAGCATTACAGGGTTTCAGAGAATCCATCTGTATGAAGGTATTTCTGCTGACTTGGGTTTGACCATCAAAACAATAAAGCCTAATGGCAAAATATTCCATAAGAGTTTCGACCATCCCTTTTATTTAGTCCACACACTTTAACTTATCAATACTTTTGAATATTTCATCATTCTCTTACGGGTAGGTAAGAGGTCTTCGGCTAGTCTTTTTTTTTTTTTTTTTAAATTGAACACGCATATAACTTGCATAATAGCAGGATTATCAAGACTTGCTTCAGTTGCATAAGGTGTGTTTGTATAGGTCTGGAATTAAAGCGTGTATACTATTTGCCTATTCCTATTTCAAGCTGTTGTATATGTCACAATACAATGTCTGCATTTATTCAGGTGCTGTTGAGGCATGATTTACACAGAAATATATCTAAAATTTTACTTTAAATTGCAGTTACAATTGTATAGAATATGTTACACATGTACAGGCACACCAACCATAGGCCTCTAAAAAGCACTTGGTCTCTGAGAATGAAGTGGCAATCAGTCATGCTCGTCCTTTGCTAAATCCATGCTCTTTCGACCTATGTTGGGGGAGTTCACGAAGGACTCAGTCAAATAACACAATGCACAAAATCAATTTGAATCAGTCAGCCCAAAAATCAATGCACCTTTTAAAGACTTATTGATGAGCTCAGGAAAGAATGGTGAAACAAGGCTCAGGAGGCAGTGGATGTGGGACACCAGAGACACAGAGTCTCGCCTGCCTTCGACCTCAGATATGACCTTCACAGTTCAGAGTGGAGTTAAGGCAGTGGTACCAGAGAGATAACACTTTCACTCTCCTCCCTTCCAGCACACCCACCCCCCGCCTCCCTTCCCACCACCACCCCCAACCCCAACCCGCTTCCCCAGTCATAGGCATCACTCGTGTCTCCTGACAGATCACCACATGCAGAGGAGCCACAACTCACAGTGAAAATCAAAAATCTCCCCTTGAACCTCATTTCCCTCAGCTGCAGTGTGCCTGTTCCCTCAACACACAATATTAATTAGGGAAAGACTCTGGTGAATGTATTGCTCTCTGCTGCAGCACAAACTACAGCTTTAATGACTCCTACACAGTGCAGAGTCTAATTTTAAAATTGTTTTATTTTAATTTGCTCCTAATTGAATCGGAAATATAGTACTCAATCCCCACTGGCTCCAGACCACATTGAATGAGACACTTTTGGAGAGATCCTTGAGACTTTCTTTTCATGTCACACTGGTGGGATTTGTACTTGTAAAATGCCTCTAGATTCATTTAAACTTTGTATTGCAGCACACATCATGAAATGCACATCCATTTGGCAAGTGAGACGTAAAAAATATTGTTAAAACTTGCCTTTGTAAAATGCATTGTTTTTATGTATAAAAGTTGTTATGGACTCCTTCCTTTTATTGTACCTCAGAAACAAAATGAAGAAGTAGACCATGCACGTGTCCAAACATGTCCATCAGAATTTCAAGTGGTGTTAATGACAAATATAATCTCAAACAAATATATGCTACAAGCAAATATATTCTACATGCAAGTAATCAGATTTATGTCTTTTTTCTGAAGTGGAAAGTAAGAATTGAATATTTAATTGTGGCACATGGTATTCTATATCCACCATCTTCTTCCATAAACAGTGTAAGATTTCCCAAAGAAAACCTGATCTGTAGCTATTTCTGTCCTCTCAGTCTCAGATCTCAGTTGCATTTATTTCAGCTCTGTATGATTGGTCTCATTTTCCATCAATAACTATTATTAGATTATGGGCTATAATACTCCAGTCCCAATCTGTCCATGCCCTGCTTCAAACTCTAAAGAACACAAGAGTATTTATTGATTGCTCATAAAAAAAAGTTGCTTTGCTGTTGTCTAGCTGGAGAAAATTTTGTATGGTGCAGAGTATCATTTTTGATGGCATTTTTTCATGATTTTCTGGAGAAATGCTTGAGAAAATGGACTGAATTTTGATTTTATGATTTTAAAATTCTAATTTCCAGTCCTAATATTAATCCTGCTGGCATTATTTTTGGCACCCTTTGAACATCCTAATAGTGAAATAAAGGTTTATGCCTGATGTGCAGCACATTTTTAACAGTTTTATTATTATTATTATTATTATTATTATTATTATTATTATTACGTTGGGAGTGTTCAATACAAGTAACAGATGGAATAGAGGCATACATTTAGTGTAAAAAGAGGGCTTGTCAGTCTCATAATAACAGGTGTGTTTGTTTTCAGCATCTACTAATTGTGCGTGCCTTTGCCAAATCATTTTCAAAATGTGTTGGTTTCATGCATATAATCAGTACATTTTAATCCTTACTTTGAAACTGAGTTTGAAATATCATCTGTCTTTTATCACATTCATTATTTTTTATGGCCAAGTTTACATGGTCATAGTGTAAAGGGTGGGGAAGTTTAGCTGACAAAAGGACTGGAGGAACTTAGCTTCCAAATAGAGACAATGGATTTAGTTGAATATTCAAAAGATATTTAACTTTAAATTGGGAAAACAGGTGGTTACAACAGAGTCCAGTAATGCTCTTGTCTTCTCTCTGCTCCTCAGCTCAACTCATTACCCACTAACTCATTCTTTCCTTCCTGTCCAATTAAATTTCTTTTTTCCAAAATGCATCAATGTCAAAAAAAAAACCTCACAATGGTAATGCACAGTACAGCAATAAAAATCCATTTCTATTTTTACCAAAAAAGAAAATCAGGTCCACCTCCATAAACTTTCTAAAGGGTTTGTACTGCTACCACTGAACAAAGTACCATATTTTCAAAACACAAATAAGTTCTCTTTTGATAGATCAAAGTCTTCATCCTTCTTTATGTCTCATAGTAGTCTTATTCACAATATCAGCAAGGGATATTATGAACTGACACTGTCAGTTGTTCACTGGGATTCTTTCAGTGTTTAAATGTATGCTGACTTTGATAATAGAGAATATAACTGTAGGAGAGAGGCTGCTAAGTTCTGACTGGGAGATTAGAAAGGTTTGGAGACTTTGGAGGTTTCAGAGTATTATTAAAAGGAAGGTTGGTAGCGCCCTCACAAAAAATCAGACATTTGAAAGAGACAAGGCAGATCACAACTAGAGACTTTATAACCCATTAAACTTTTGTGCAGTTCTCACATTTTTTGAATTTGCGATGTAACAACATGTTCTATGGCTTTCAAAGTGTGTCGGAGTTTCCTAAACTACCCTAAAATCAGCCCTTAAAAAACACTGGCATCAAGTTGCATAGTACTGCTAAAAAAGGTCTGTGCTGTAGCATTGGTTACTATTGCAGTCAGGCAACAGACAAAGTAGAGGCAGATCATTCTTTTAGGGTGATGTACCGCCTCTGCTTTGCACAGGCAGTATTAAGCAAAACACTTTGTTCAGAAGAACTTTAAGCATCAGCACACCAAGGGAATACTCATCTCGGGGGTAAGTGAACACAATAATGGTGACAGGACAACGCATAAGTATTTACACACAACTGTGCTGCACTCCTCCCAACACCAGTACAGTACACTTTATCACTTCCTTCATTTAAGCCTGTCCAACGTAAAGATTTTTCAGACCCAAACTTTAAAACACCCCTTTTTAATCGAGAGTTTTGGAGTTTCAGGTCTATTAAATGGAACAGCAGCACGATGAAACTTGAAGAACTGAAGAGGTTTGGTTTGTTCTTTAAAATGTACAACTTCAGCTTCTCTGAACATTGGAACAAAGTTTATATCAGCAATTAAGTCTGTTTATTTCTTTCCTTCAGTTTTAGCTCCCCATGACATTATAGTCTTGACTTCACTGTTATTATTATCAACAAAACCTTAGAGGAACCAGCATAAAAGAAGACGTATTTTGCTTCTCAGTTTTAGAAGCAATGGTAAAACGAGCTCACCTCATAAGATAAACCAAGAAGTGAACAGTTAACCACAAGAGTTTCATCACCTATAGGAAATTTTGAAAGGAGTGACAGAGATTGTTGGATAGTCCACTGACAGAGTAGAGGAGTACATTCAAATTTGCTAGTCTAAAGGCAGAAAGTAAATACCTTTCTTTGAGACTCTGAGCAGAGTCTTGGCCAAAAGGTAACTCTGACTCTATTTTACTGGAGACTGTTAATTGCTAAGCCTTTCATGGGTCTTTGGCAGGAGGATACAGCTCATCAGGCCCCTAATTTGTAGAAGAATCTGAATGTCAGAGAACTGACAGAAAGTCATTGTAAGCTGTCATAGGCTTAATATTTGAAATGCACATTTACATTTTGCAAATAAATAAATAAATGAGCAAATTCCTGGAGATTTGGCAGCATTGTCCTGAACTTTGGTCATACAAGTTTGCTGGCAGGACCTGAAAATGAAAAAGCTATTTCTTTTTTTCGTCTGAGAAATAGGCTTTAGCTTTTGGGCATCCCAGGAGTAGCAGTGTAATTCAAACTCTGTTCACATCCAGGAATAACTATAGTACAAAAGAAGAAACTTCTTTATTCAGTGAGAAATGTCAAGGAAAAGTGATAAGATCAAACATGACTACTGTCTACCCACAGGCCACAGGCCACATGGAAGGGCTTCAGTCTCATTCTACGTGTTTTAAAGGCTGAAGATGTGGGACTCTGTGGCACAGTACAGAAACTGTATGTCTATTATGACCATTTTAAGAGAAATTACTGCCCCCAACACATGGACTAAAATGTGAAACCTACTGAAGACAGTTTTTGTGAAGAGACCTGCCAGAGAGCTCAGCTCATTCAGAATACATAACTATTTTTTTTTACACTCCTCACCAAACATGGCCAGAGCCTATTGTTCTCCTCCATTGTTTGAATTTTAGAAGTGGACTGTACTTCTCTCCTCAAGAATTGTCAAGATATAGATTCAGATGACATGTGTGGTCGGTATGCAAATTAGAGGTGGTCTGCAAACTTGAGCTCAATGTATAATTTGGTGTCTTATCACTGCTTCTCTCTTCACTTTGTGTAATCCCTCATGTGTGTTGCTTTGTCACTTTCACTAAGGCTGACAAGTTTACTTGCAGCAAGGCAGGACAAAAAGGGTACACTGCAGCATCATCTGCAGGAGCGAGTCCAAAAGAATATCTTAATATTGTCAGAGGAGCTGTGTTGTTACTATTGCTTCTTTGTGCATTTTACGATTTCCTCAGCCAATGTCCTTTTACACCTTAAGAAGGAAAGGTTCTCTCCAAAGGGATCTCCACCGGATTCTCTTTTGGGCAATGTTATCTACATCTTTGTAGGAATGCATTGATTCTCTCACCTATGCCTATAATGTTCTTACATATTTTGAAATAAATTTAAATGTGGGTATTAACAAAAACTGCATGTTGACCTGTCAGACGGATTGACTTCAAATTAAATTCTCTCCCTATTACTGTTGATTCCATGCACACTGTCAAATGTGTTCTAAATTACTTGCCCACATTAAAATATGTGACATATGCTGTTATTGATCATATTATGCAAAAAATCATAAAACATACACACATGCGTGCACACGCACGGACACACGCGTGCACACACACACACACAGACACACACACACAAACACTGTGGGTGACCTTATGCTTTTTGAGTTGAGGCACTTTCATGTTTGAACTGCCAAACAAAGGTGTCCTTGAGACTTCATCATGAATTGTTCAGAACCTCTTTGTGTTTACCCCTCTTATTTTGTTCGCTGAATAAATAGATGAGAAAACAACCCAGGTTCACCTTGTCAAAGTGCAGCTGTGAGTGGAGAAGTTTTGACTTGAATTAAGATGTCCACAAATGAGCTAAGGGTCTACCCTTTTACTGAATTTTGGAGATATGGGGAAATATGGTATGATATAACTGCTGTATCTCATTTCCTGATATTTTGTTGTGTGCCCAAATAGTTTACAGTGTCAAAGAGACTAATTCATAATATTTAACCATGTGTTTGGAATATTTCAAATACAGTTAAAGTACAATCAGATCTAAAGCACCAAAATCTACTATTTTGTCATTTATATATGGCATAATAAACTGCTATAAAGCTGAAACAATGAAACAATTACAAGTCAACAACACATCCAGCTGAAGCAAATACTTCTTAGACAACAAAGACACATTTCAAAATCCATTATCTTTCTGACCTTGTGCATGAGGAAAAGTATTTAAGATCCTGAGATCAAGAGATTTTGTAAATCAAATATTCTATCTTACAGATCAGCAGCAAATACTCACTGGACTTGTGATACCATTACATTTTAGTTTTAGCTTTTCAGCTTCCTCAATTATGCAACATAATTCATTTTCAAACAGCATTCCCAAAAAGAAGTAAATGATATTAGAATATTAAAAAGTTACCAAGGCACAAAATATTTGGTCTTCCAGTCTTTACACTTTTACTGTTTTTAAGCTATCTTTCTTATTAAAACACTGATGTTAATCATCAAAAGAGGTTATTTTACCCTAAGAAAGAAAATAGAAAGAAAGAAAATAGAAAGAAAGAAAGATAGAGAGAGAGAGAAAGAAAGAAAGAAAGAAAGAAAGAAAGAAAGAAAGAAAGAAAGAAAGAAAGAAAGAAAGAAAGAAAGAAAGAAAGAAAGAAAGAAAGAAAGAATCTGCATTGCTTTAACACAGTTAACGTAAAGAAAGATAAAAAATAATAATAATAAAAATAATAATAGTAATTGTCTCACAGAAATCGTTAGTATTGTGAGTTGTGGATTAAAATATTTTACCACCAAGTTCCAAACAAAATGTCATAGTATGGGCAGAGTCTTGACCCTGTGGGTATAGGATCGACGGTGCAACAATCATTTTTTTGGCGAAGTTAGAGGGTTATGCTGTGCACTGTTTTGAGCCCATTGCTGTTGGTAGAGTCTCCTGTCTGCCACTACAGGGTGATGAACTGCTTGTTTATCTGGCCTTTCCATGAACACTCTCCTGAGTTCACTTGCTTTTGCTGCTTGACTGATTAATCCTGAATGAAGAGAGTTCCTTGTGTGTTTAAATACAACCCCCATTTATTATCCAGGACCCACAAAATAAGATCAGTCTCTCTTCTCATCAGTTCCTCATTCAGGGGTTCATCATGGATTCTGTAACACATTTGTTTCTATCATACTTCATTAATATATTTTGTTTAGTTAGTGTGGGAACACACAGGAAAGTTTTCATGGATAAATGTTAAATAACATTAAACAAACCATTAAAATTCTGTATGTGACTTGATTTTGAGTTTCAGCCCAGGTTTCGCAGTTCAAAGTGAGCGATGAAATGTACTGTCACATTAGAATATTAATTCTGGTCTACCAAGGTTGACATTTTTTGTCTCCTCATCCATCTGTATTCAACTTAGAGAACTGCACTGTCCAGAGAGAAATATGGTGCCTGAATAATATTCATCCTGTCCATTTCTAGGCATATGCTGAGGTTTGGGGTGGTTAAGTAGACAGAGAAAAGGTCTCAAGCACTGCCTTACATCTTTGATGCAGTTCTGAGGCACACACACACGCACGCACGCACGCACACACACACCCACATGCACGCACACACACACACATGCACACGCACATACACATACGCACACGCACAAACCTGAATAAGAACATTTGTCTGCCTATGTAGCATACTCCAGCCTTGTATTTGCAAATGAAAACAACCAGCTTAAGTAATTTGGGAAGATAAACATTTATACCTGCAATTCGTAAAAAAAAAAAGTTTCTCAGATATGCATGTAGTTTTACCACGTATCAATGGAAGACGCTTCATAGTGCTTGTGAGAGCAAAAGTATCAGAGTTGGATCAGGAGAGGACTAGAGAGTTAATCTTTATCACTGGAGAAGCATCAGTTTCCTTGCTTGAAATTTTAAATAATAGAGGAGACCCTTAAAAGGCAACGTTTTGCCAGTTATACTGTCAAACTGTTCTATATTTGTTTCAAAAGACACTTTTATCATTTAAAATATGAGTGTAACATGTAGTGATAGGAGATAATAGAATTCAATCCAAATAAATATGTGAAGATAACATAGGTCAAACACAGAGGGAACAGATTATTGGTAGGCCAAGTGAGACTGTAATTATGAAGCAGCAGAAAGAACAAGCAGTAAAATCAAAAGAATTGTATACATAGTCTTAAATGAACTCATGAATTCCAAAAATGGCTTCCTGTGTGATTTTCTTGATTGGTCTCTAGTGTTAAGGCTTTATTTAGATGATTTAGGTGTTAATTACAGTCACTCAAATAAAATAATTAGATAACCAAACACGCTTACAGTCTAGTCATTTTAAAACCTGGATTTCCAGACATTTCTCAGGTATATTTCACATTCACATGGAACATTATCATTCATTAAATTAATTTAAATCATTAAATTACAAAAGCTCTGTTGTCTGTATTTGAGCTACACAAGTTTATCCTTGGAAAATAATTCATCTCTTGGAGACAATAAAATATTGAACCTTTATGGAAATTAATGAAAGGCTGGTAAATACCCAGTAAGCTAACAACTAGCTGCCTTTTGATACATGAGCATGACAAGGAACAACGCTGTTCAACATACATAAAGGTGCAGCGTGCTGCATATGCATTAAAATGCTTGACTGTGCTTTGTAGAGTGATGACTGCGGGACTGTATGGTTTTAATGAGAAAACAAAGTCTTCAGCAGGCAACGGACTCTTCCTGAGACTATTGACCTAACAAACACGGCTTGATGGATATCGCACCGTCAGAAATGAGTTTCCCATGGTGCATTCACACTCTGCTGTAGAGAGCCCTGCAGGAGAGATGAGCGCACTGCTTATGCAAACATTTTTGCTCCAGTATGGTCACACAACACTTCAGATAACATCAGCATCATCAGACACCCCCTACCATTTTCATATTTGTGGGCAACATCAGTCTATTAGCAGGGAAATTAGAACAGGATATTGTACTATCAGTCTTCTATTTTTTCCACTTAAGAAAAGAATGGATGTCAATAAAATCTATAATGACGCAGTCAGTCTTCTCATTTTTCCTACTGCTTTCCATGTCCCTTGCTTCTGTGAACTGACTTCTCTCAATGAATTTTAAACAGTTGGTGTAAGTTTCATCCCCAAGAACCTCTTTGTCAATTGAAACAATATTGTAGATATGCTTCCAACATCCTAAAAAATGTAATACAAGGATGTCAGCATTCCAAATGAAAATGTCAGGAGCACATTTGGGAAGAAATTAACTACACGTTCTGGGATCAATGCTCATTTCAATTTTGGCTCCTAAAGAGATCAGTCATTGTTAAGTTTTTGTTAGAGATGTAAACTTACTTAAACTTACCCTTGAAGAAAAGTCAGAGGAACTTTAGCAATCTACAATCATGAGTCTCCTGCGGCATGAATGAATGTCTTGCTTATTTTCAGTTTGTGACCCATTCCACATAAGTGGTCCTCACTGATTTATTTAAAACATTTAATGACACCCAGCTCCTTAACTGCATGGCAGACTGTTGCATTTATCTGAGTCTATGAAGTCTGGTGTGTTCAACTCAGTCTACCACAGGAAATTAACCTTGTGTATAGATTAGAACGTATCAGCAGAAAATATTAACATGTGTGCATCAATAAGCCATTAATCTTGCAAACTGCGTGCTTAAAAGAAACTTTAGAGGTACATAAAAGCTATTATTCAGGTGGAGAATACAATTATGAAAACAAATTTAGGTGAAGGTTTTGGAAATGAATTACAAGCTGTGCTCTTTGAGGAAGCTCCCATTGAATGTAACCAAATTTAAAATTACTCAGAAAAAAAAACCTAACAAGTGATATGAGAGCTGTTCTTATGCATCAAAACAAAAATAATGGGACATGCAATTTGAGTAGAACTTTTTTTTAAAAAAAAGAATATGCAAGTTTTTCACAAATTGTTTATATCAGCTGCTTTCCAGTAGCAGCTCATGTTACCTCTTTATTAGTTTTACCTGATTAAATAGTTAACACTACAAAAAACGCAGCATGCGGAAATAATGGCTGACCAAAATCATATTTGAAAATGTCTCCCCTCCCAAAGGTTAATGTGGCTATCATTTAATAGCTTGTATTTATATCAGTCAGGAACAAAATGAGAGAAACTGACAGAGATTATGCTATATTCATTCAGTCTTAACCCTTTTAGAACAACAAAGCATGCAAAAAACTGAAAATGAATGTCACGCACAAACATCTCATTATGTTAGACTAGAAAGTAAGTGAAAATGCCTGTATTCTTTGAGTTAGGTCTTAATATCAGAGTTAAATGCAATTTATCTCTGTAAACCTTATACTGGCAGCAGCAATGTGAAAAATTCCAACACAAGCTGTATCAGAAACCTTGTGTGCATACTCAATAATTTTAGAAAGAATGTTGTTGTGGTGACAGTCGAAGGTCCTATTTTTACCATAAAAATAAATAAATAAATCTTTCCCCAACACTTGTGCTAATCCATGATTGTGCATTACAAAAATGTCAAAATAAACTGGGTGCACTACAATAATTACTAATTTGACAACATGATGGCAGTGATTATTTTAAACATAAGAAGTGTCCTCAGAAAAAATGTATCCCACATGGCAGATGAGTATCAACTACTGTAGTTATTATCTGTCTAGATAACCTTGTGAATATGACTCATTTTGTGTGAAGCTCCCCATTCGCTACAGTAACCTGCCTGACTTTTATACCTGACAGACAAATGAATAGAAATATTTTATGAAACTCAGTTCCATGAAACTCTGACCATGCCATAAATGGAGAATGGCGAAACAAATAGACATCTCCTCTCAACCTCAATAAGTTCACATGAATGTTCTGCCTGTACCAAACCAAGTTCAGATAGGGACACAAACATTAGGATTGCATTAGGAAGAATGTGTGCATTCGGAGGAATGTCCTTATTTTTTTTTCTTACTTTTTTTTTTCATTTTTGTTTATTAAACTATCACACTGGCTAAGCTTTAGCAGCAGACAAGGTAAATATTTTCCCTCTGGAATTATATCCACTTACTCTTAATTTCAGCACAAAGTATTTGTTTATTGTGTCTAAAAAAAAACAAAAAACAAAATAAATCAATGAGAAAAGGGGTAGGGATAAGTTTAAGGTAAAAAGAGGAAACCACTCGCTAGGTTGGAGAAACGGCAGATCAAAGCAGAAAACATACTCTGGCCAAATACACAATCAATGCTCCTTCCAAAACAACCTTCCAGTCCTTAAAAAATACTTTATATTCATACCCACAATGCCTGCTCAATCATTGCCCAGAATTTCCATAAAAGAGACAAAGCTGTAACGCTGACCATCAGATAGAATGAGAGACAGTAAGACAGATAATCTAACACACCCATTCAAGCACATTAATTAAAGACAAACACTCACTGCTCTATTATTTTCTATTTACAGTTCATTAAAACCATTAAAACAGACACCAGTTGTGACCACAGACCTCTGTGTTACAATGTCATATGTATTTGTCATGTAATGCTAATTATTAACCCTATAGTTTGTTGTTTTAACATGTCCTGCATAGTGCCCACCACCACTCAAGGTATGATTCCTCCTTTCAATATAGCGCTGACGTGAAGTACTTTTATTGTCAATTCAGTGTCATTTCATAGTCAGTGCAGCATTATTGTTGTATAAAAACTAGTAATGTTTATCATCACATGGACCAGTGATCAGTTAAAAGTCATTGATCTGACTTCACTTAAAGGCATAAGGTTATAGCTCACTTCATTTTCAAATTACTTTCAACTATAACGGCTCAAGGTCTGTGGGTAAGAGCTGTGCTGAATTTTCAAAGGCCCTGACTTACCTTGGATTTATTTTTAAACAATGACGAGACTGTTTTTTTTTTTCAGAAATCGAGAAATATGGAGCCACACAAGAGACAGGTCTAAGTGAAAGCTATACGAAATTAAGTACAAGTTTGCATTTGGGAGACACAACTAGCTGTGCCAATATTTTAACCTGCTACCACTTGGAGGCTGGGCAAAAAAACATATTACTTTACATGGATTAGTGAGTGGGTGGTGGTTGACTGACGTTTACAAGAGTGACTCTTGGCATTTTCACTAGTGCCTACACATTCCCATTTCTGGAACACAAAACAAGCAATGTGTAAATCTGAATAAAACATTGGTCGATTATTTAACTTACAGTGCATTTCCAAGGAGACTCAAAGTATTAATGAAATGTGAATTCAAATGTGGCTTCAATAGGGCTCAAAGCTTGTGGTATTAAATTCACAGTAAATGAAAAAATCATACATAGAAGGCCACCAAAGTAGCCAAAGCTAAAGTCAAACTTTCTTTCTTACTTTCTTTCTTAACTTCTGTTTTTCCATTTGGATGGCATTTCAGCATCTGGTGTGTTTACTTGTGGACAAGAAGTTACCCACTCACTCAGCAACCACAAACTGAACAAACACAGCCAGAAATGAAAAGAAGGATTTAAAAAAATCTCACTTTATGACTAATTATATTTAGGAGGAAATTGCTTATCGTGTATATGTACTAATACACAGGGGCGTCAGAAACAGAGGGGACGCCCAACCCCCAATATCGGCAGATCCCTCCCCTCCACCCCCCCTTCCCAAAATAAATAAATATATAAATAAAGTACATCTTATTGTATCTTTTTATGTCAGAGAATTTCTGGTTATGATTAGATTAAATGTCAAACCATCATGCAATGTGCTTCCTTCCTGCGGAGTCCCATCCCTCACACCTCACCCATCATTCCACACACATGTAAAGGTTAATGCAGTAGGTCATGGACAGTCCTCCCATTAAGAAGAGAGACACTATACGATCATTTTTTGTGGTCAGGAATATGTGTTGTATTGCAGGGTCACACCTGGTGGGCTTTAAGATAATGATCCAGACAATCTTAAAATACTAGATAAGATAGATATCCTTCATTAGATAGATATCCTTAATTCGGGTGCTTGCTCCTGGCATAAGTGCCTACCTAACGATAGCTACTAGCAACGCTAGGGTGTGTGGAGGGAGAGCGGAAGCTGTTCGGTTTATAGGATAGCAAGTATAAAACACTGCACAATACAGTAATGCACTCAATAATTCATTCAAGCCAAAGGTGCATTAATAAATGGGGAAGGAAAAGTTACACCGGTGTCTTGCAGGTGTGCCATAGGCATTGTTTAGTGTGTTAACTGCATTAAAGAATCAGCAACCAGCAGCCAGCCAGGAGGGGTTGGATATGAAATGGACAGGTACAAATAACTACACCTTATCGACATGTCTCTCACAGACATCAGTAGTTCCACATTTTATTCAAATAAGAGTATCGTGGCTAGCATAGCAACATGTGGTAAATCATACAGGACAGAAGCAGTCCCCGACGAGGGTGTGACCAGTCTGCAGGCTGAGGAAGATATGCCCTGCACAGAGGGAGAGCGTCAGACTACTGAGGTATCGTGAATGAGAGAGGTGCTTTACCCAGCAATGTTATGTTAAAAAATATGGCTTCAAAACGACCTAGCTAACAACAGTAAACCATGCGTTTCTGTGGTCCTTTTGGTCTGCTTGACAGCTGTGTGTTTAATCGCTACAGCAGTCTCGCCATTAAAAAATAAATCATCATTGATGGCCCAACCCAACCATAGCTGTTTTGAATTAACGAGAGTACGTTCATAAAAAAACATTTTAGCGCAGGCCTACTGTTAATAATGTATCTGCGCCTGTAGGCCTAGCTGTTTTCCAGATCACTTCCTTCTCCTGTCCAAGCAAAGACACCCCAGTAGGCTACAGCATGATCACCTCCACCCCCGCCCCCCGCCCCCATGTCAAACTCCTTCTGACACCACTGCTAATACATGAAAATTTGTAGATTACTGACATCAATAGCATACATGCCAGCATCAGATGGTATTTAAGCCACAACCAGCATTTTTCACCATGCTTAGCTACATCTCTTGTTGGGCATAACAGCAAGAACTGTGATGTATATGAAGCATAAAAAATACTAGAAGCCTTGTGAATTTTGGCAAATGAAATTCATAGGTAAAGCATTATTGTACTTTGTGATCTTAAGTGAATGATGTCTCGTTCAGCTACTTAACAGAGGTAATATATCCTCTTCTTTTTTGTCAGTCTCTTTGGTCTCTTTCTCCTTCTCTCTCTCTCTCTCTCCCTCTCTCTCTCTCTCTCTCTCTCTCTCACTCTTTCTCTTTCTTTTTCTCTCTCTCTCTTTTACTCTCTCCCTTGCTCTGATTTTACAGGCACACTACACATGAGCAGGCCCAGAAGGCTGCACCTGAGAGGTTGAAGTCTGCGGCCACTGGAACAGATGCTGTGTTAATGAGCTGAGTCCTCCCTCTGGTGTGTTGCAAAGTACATGTTCTGTAAATCCAAGCATAACTCCAGGTCAGTGGCTGCTCCACTTAGCAGCTGTGAAGGAGTATGTTTTCATGACATTCCCACAAATGCCACAAATTGAGATGCGTGAATGTGCCCCACCTTATTTTCCAGTAGACACATTGTGTCTTTGTGGCATTGTGTAAGTAATCACATAACTCTCGATCTAGATATTTTCTTAAATTATTTTCCACTTCAAAGAAAGTTTTTTTTTTTTTTGTAAATGCATGAGTCAAGAAAAAAAAAAAAGAAAAGAAAAGAAAAACAGCAACAACCACAATTATGGAGGAAATACTTCTTCTGGTGATATTCAAGAGCCACGCACTGAGGGTGGAGAGAGAGAGAGAGAGAGAGAGAGAGAGCTCAGAGCAGATGATTCAGCTGGAGAGTCTGGGGCAAAAAAATAATATGAATGCAGTAAACAAAATATATTTTAATATTTTCATGGCTGTACCACCTACTCACATTTTGACTGACATTTTGATTGGCAAAAATAAATAAATAAAACACTGAATTAAAATCTGAAATATTAACAGGCATTATGTGAAGCTAACCTTACTGCACCATGCCCTATCAGTAGAGATTATTTATTTGAGCTTATAACAAGATTTGCAAAACCATCTTCAATACGTTTACTTTGAACTGCATACATAAGGTCATTTCAATGCCTCCATTACCAATATATTAGCAGCAATGGAATTAATATTTTTTTTATAACTGAAGTTTCTGTTCAAAACACGAAGCAAAAAATCCTGCCCTCTTCAGTAACTGGCACTAACTGTTAAATACAATAGTTTCTTGCATTTAATCTTTTTAAAACTAAAGATCTTTGAAACCCCTGAAAGCATCTCTTGCCAGACTTGCCCTCACAGCAGATCGTCAAGGTGACCCTAGCTTCCAATCTGCCCGTGGAATCATTGATAAAGACTCTGTCATTCTGCAAAGATGGTTCGGGCGGGAGAAAAACCCCACCTTGTTTGTTTAAATAATAGAGTGAGAGCCGACGCCTTGTCAGTTCGCAGTGTCAAGCTGTCAGGGCCAAGCCCACTCTTAGCTGACAGGCCCTGACATTAGGCCAGCTGAGATCAATCGTGAGTGCTGCGAGGGACAAAGAAATATAACCTCTGTAATTGCAGTCATTACCCCCATGCCTCATCGTCAAACCACGGCATGCACATTCCCAGTGCCAACCGCTTCTTGCCAATGACAAAAAAAGGAGGGAAAGCTGTGGATCATAACTTGGCACAAAGCAGGACATCTGGTGAATTTACAGACCCTGTTTTCAAGACGGATGTGGGTGGAATTTCATTAGCATCACAAGTGAGTGGCTTTCCATGTGATGAATATCATTCAATCAGACGTCAGCCCCCATAGTGACTCTGCTTTTAGCTTATAATGGTTTACTTAGCACGGTCAATTTGTGGACCAAAGCAGAAACTCCACAGATCAACAGAAATACTCTTGCAGTGACTAAGCACAATACATATGAAATGTGTGCAAGCTTGTTTGTTAGAGGTTTGCCATACTTGCCTATCAGGAGTGTTTAGCGACTTCAGTGGTGCACTAATGTAAATGTAATGTAATGTTAATGTGAAAAAGAAAGTGTTAATTTAATTGTGAAAATATTTCACATTTAGTCATTGTAGGCATTTTGACTGTGAGATGAACTGTTTAATTAAACAAAAACATTTCATTTACCGATCTCCTTTCCCACTCATTTATAAGGTAAAACAGCTGTTAAAGACAGGATGAGTGAAAAATTTATGTAGCCACATAGTCATGCTTTTCTCAGCAGCCAATCAGCATTATAACCAACTAGTGCTTTTTGTTGAAGGTCTTCCTCATGGAAGTTGTACAGAGTAACTATGCCAATAATAGTTTGGTTTGGATTTGGTGCTTTTTATTTTTGTCGTTTTTCCTTTTGAAGGCATTGGCTGATATCATCAACATTGGCGAGTCAAGCATGCATTGAGCATTAGCCTATTTTGGAGGCCTCAGATAGTTGAATATGGTGACCAGTAAAAAGCAGCTGCGTGAATTTGAAGCCATGGTGAGACATCCTTTTTCAAGGCAACCATTAAATGAAGAAAAAAAAGAAAGAAAACCAGACACAAGTGAGAGCAAGGATTCTTGATTCTTGACCTCACAGCACACTAGATGGTTTTGGCAGCTGCTTGATTATCACCTGTTGGACAAATATAATTGGCCATGGAAACAGTCTGAATGATTGATCTGTATGAAAACAGCTGGTAAATAACCTGATCCATACAAGCACAACTAATCAATCAGCCTGTGGGATACAAATTGACATCAAGCCTGAGCCGTTGTGAGCGAAAATAGGCTGACAAACGCAACAGAATTTAATTATGGCAGGAACTGAAGAGTTGAAGAAATCAGTTAAATCGAAAATTTGGGTGATTAATTTTAATATCTAAATAAGTGTGCATTTCCTCTCACTTTCTGCCTTTAAATTCTGTAAATTCTATTTTTGATCGTAGTTACAAAACGCTGGACTCCTAGTTATTACATTCCATCATTGCAAAGTTAGCTTGACAGTTTTTGAAACATCTACTTACATCTTGGCCTTTCATCAAGTTTTAACATGATTTTTTCTCTTCCTGAAAACATTATATGGCAAAATATAAAACACCAAGCTCCCCGGGGAACATCAGCCTTAATGGATTCCCACTGTAATAAAAAGATTTTGAAATGTATCATAACAGTTTTGTGATTTTACGCATGTCATTAAGTGCCATATGATCTTGGGATATGTAAATTTATGAATGATTCTTACTTACAATGTTAAGATAAGAATTATGATGCTCTGTTCTTAAAAGTATCTGAAGAAAAAAAATTCGGCGGTCGCATCTCACAGTGTGTTTGACAAGTTTTGTGATAATGAAGTCTCAGCGTAACATTTATACAAGAGTTTCATAAACTGCCACTCAGTTTCAGTGCTTTACAATTATAAAGAATAGCAGTGCATATATGTCAGCCCTTCTCATACCCAGTTTTTCATACCACAGCTCAGGTAGGCAACTGCTGTTAAAGCCAGGCTGGATGCAATATCTACCCCCTCATTAGCATGGGGGGTGCCACTGTAGCTCTCCGGCATTGTTCACAGATTCTTATGGCAGAGTCAATTACATACAACACAGAAATCAGCTGGGTGCTAAGCAAATGAGAGGCCAGCTCATAATCAGCTTAGAGGGAGAGAGAGACAAATGGTCCTTCAGCATAAATGGTGACAGAGTAGAACAGCTTTTCTTTGATTTAACATGACTGCTTAATTCATTTCATGTGTATCGCTCATATGTAGAAAATGTCTATTTTAGGTTAGCCGTAGAAATGAACAATTCTCTTTTCCACTTTGCTTTAAAGGACTAACAAGAACAAAACATCTGTTTTTGGTTGCAAAAGCAGTAGCGCTACTGTCTGCAAAGGGAATGAGAGAGTGAATAGAAAACGTGTGTCAGGTGAGAAGAAACAGGATGTCTGTGTGAGGCATTGGATGGTACAAAGGCCCTCAGTGTTATAGTGTAGTGTATTAAATGCATGACACATGGAATAGGAAATTAACTTCTTGTTGATTTCATACCTGTTTCAACTTCTGAGATAATCTCTACAGTGGCAACATTATATTAGAATGAACTGAAACCAACAGGCTTCTGGATATCAGATTCACCAAACAACATCCATTTTATGTATTTACAACAAATAAGGCAGCTGTGAATGCTATACCACACTATACACTTACAGCTGTTCATGATATTAGAGGATGCCATTCACGTGAAAGCTAACTACTAACCATGATCCCTGAATCCCATATTTTTTGTAGAGCATGGTAAAGGATATAGACTCTGTTACATGCCACAGTGTGAATCTGGCCAAATAGTTATCCTTTCCCATTGCTCAAGATCAAGAAGGACACTGCAAGGTGAGGAGGCAGTCAAGTGTGTTAGAAGTTGGTGGGGGTGTTAAACCAGTATACTTCTCATTACCCAGCAATTAAACAAATAAAGCTTAAAGCTTAAAGCTTATTGTAAGTTAGCTTGCCTGAATGATCTGAATGAGTCTAGCTATTAGAAGGGTCTCATATCCCCTTCTGTCATTTGGCCATCTCATAATGAAAGACTAACAATCCTCTGAAGATATGTTTGTGCTAATTAGGACTGCGCTGTTTTGCTGAGCTCTTAATTGTGTTACAGTGCACTGAAGTTAAAGTGCTGTGGATCTAATGTGCAGTGCAACTAAACAAGCCCATCTTAACAATCATTAAACGTGGCTTTCGGATGTGAAGATAGGTTGTCTCACACATCTCTGTATGAAAGGATACAAAACAAACTTCTCCAGCAGTGGAGCGATGAAGCCTTTATTCAAGTTTTAAAGAGCGATGAAAATTTGACAAGGGCAGGAAAAAAGCAGGACAATTGCATGACCTGTCTTTGATTCAGAGAGAAAGATTGTCAGAGTACTATGGAAATTTAATATCCGGTTGATAAATCATTTCTGGGCTCCAGCGTTCAATCATAGCGGATGCGAAAGACAGAGGCAAGATGGTTTCCTCTCAGCATCCAGCTAATTTAGTAAAGAGGTAATGAATTCTCATCTGCTTGGCAGGGCCAAAAATACCTCTTGCTCATTCCGAGCAAATGTCTCATGTAAGTTGTGTTTATTTGTCATAGCACCACAGTTGCATTATTGTGAGTGCTTTCGAACAGGGATACACATACACAAAAGGCTACAAGTATGTTAAATGCACAGAGCACGGAAGAATTCTGAAAAAGCTCCTCATTTTCTGATCTCAAATTCCTAAAACACATTCATACTGGTGAAAAAATCTGTTCGAGATATTTCTTATTATTAATGGGAATATTTGCATAAATGTGGATTTATTCATGTGTAATCCGATTTCATGTGCTGAAAGAACAGGTAGTCCTTGAAGCTGATTTTTTTTTCTTTAACTGCCAATGTCTCACATTTAGACATCCCTATATTTGAATCCTTATATCGGGGTTTATCTCTCCTGATGTCTTGTGAGTGTTTCATATTACACATGGTAAACGGTGCTACTGATTGATCAAATAAGCTGGATCAGTATAGCACTCTCTAAGCATATCCATGACTTTCTATCTCCTGAATTCTGAATGGTCAATACCCTGAATAAAACATCATGTTTATCATAAATACTTCCTTTCCAAAATTCAGAGGAGTCATAATGTGAATACATTTTGTGAAATATTATTTTAGGAATCATATGTATAAAACAAATGTGTAAAGTCATGGCAGACTGGCCACACAAAGGTGATGGAATGAAAGCCAATAAAAAAAAAATTGTGTCAGCATTAATACATCGATATATGTGATTACCCAGTATGAATTGTTAAAACCACTGGAAGCAGTAAAAAAATGCTTCAATTGAAATCTGCACCAGCCTTTTTCATGAATCTTTCCCTTTGAATGTGGTATATAAACCTAGCCTGAGTGAAGGGGAGGGAAAGCTCAGATATTCGCAAGGTAATAAACCAGTTTGCTAGAGCACCCAGAGCTGGAGAGGAAAAGCCAATATCACTCCCAATCAGGGCTGCGCAGCCAAGATTATGAGCTATCCCTGTGCTGCAATATTAATGGAGAGTGCTGGGCAGTCCCAGGGCATGCTCCTTCACTCCTCCGCTTTCTCTGCTAGTGAGACATTTGTGTGAGAATAAAAAAGAAAAGCTCAGGGGAGTGAAAGAGTCTCACAAATGTACAGTACATCCTGAGCTGACATTTCTTACATGACACATGTTTGTCTGCAAAAGCAACACACACACACACACACACACACACACACAAAAAAAACAGTTCTCTGTGGTCCACAACTACAATGTAGCACATGCTCCATGGATAAGCCACAATTATGGGCTGCACAATACTCACTTAGAAGAGGTACCAACCAAGATGTCAGTAACCTCATACGTCACGGCGGCCTTTTGTTTAGAAATGACAGAGGGAAGTCATAATCACTTTTTTTTCGTGAAAGATTGCTTTCCATTTTGTTTGTGCCAACAAATACAGTTTGACATTTAGAAAGATCGTGGCCATACAACAATAGAGGCTGAGCAGAACTTTTAGGAGGGTGGCTTCGTGCATTAAGCATATTTTTTTTTTTTTTATCAAAATGCAGGCTTAGGAAAATAGACTTGTTGAATGACAGAGGAGGGTTGTGAATTGAATTTGCTTAGCTGATGAATTCCTAACAGATCTGTTCAGATGCTCTATAGATAGACGCTGTGCTCACAGCAAGACGATGAAAAAGAAAACTGAGTGAGCTCATGCTCACTGAAGATGAATCCCCCCTCTGCTATCCTGGAGCTGACAGCATATGATGAGCAAGAAAAAGAGAGTTGTGGAGAGCGCAAACGAAAACTTCTAAGTCTTTGAAGAGCAACAGAGATAGAGCAAACCCCTACTCACCAAATATCTACGGAGGAGTGAACATTCAGCATTCACCGAATGGCGTCATGCTTGGTTGTTTACCCCCCTTCGCCATCCTACATCTGAGCATGTACTGCATGCCTGACACACAAACAACCAAGTGGAAATGTTTCTGATTGTTACTTAGTTTGGTGTGTGTGTGTGTGTGTGTGTGTGTGTGTGTGTGTGTGTGTGTGCGTGCGGGCGGGCGGGTTTATTTGAGCTGCCCAGAGGACAATCAGTAAGAAACACGCTTACACAGCTTATTTTGTCACCTCCTTAAAAGTTACAAGATTGTTGACTCACCACACAGGATCGCCAAAGGATACTCTGAGCTTTCCTTGTCTTGCAAAAAGACCCCACTTGCCTGCAGTGTCAGTGTAAACACCTGAAAGGTAGCACAGCATTGCACTTTTCTTCTTTAACCACCAGAAGATATAGTAAACTCCTTGATATGGGAAACAGTGTGTTTTCTCTTTGACTGTTCATTTTTGAAATATTGACATGTGAGCTAATGGATTGCCATGACGGTAGTAAACTGTTATTTTCCAGAGTGAGTTAAAGCAACTAACAATAACTTTTGTCCTGATAAATTCAGCTGCAACTTGCACAATATTAGGAAGAACACACAATTGTGCGACATGTCAACACCCAGAAACATGACAACAATCAAGGACGTGGATACAGCTTTAATAAGCATTTTTGAGATTAGCTCTGGTATGAGCTCATGTCAGATGGTCATGTTGCATTTCAGTGGTCATTTACTTCAGACATTCTTTGATAAATGGCTTCAGAAAGCAGGCTATCTAAATGGTTTGTGAGCTTTCCAAACTTGCTCTTATCAGCAAGGCTCCTTATCAGATGAGACTGCCCCTGGGTCAACATGTGCATTTAATTGTGGATGAATACTGCATAAGGGTCTGGAGAAGCTCTCACATATCTAGGGGAAAAAAGGAGAAAGAATAGTTCCAGGATATTCAGCTGGACGGAGCATCAGTTAGGTCTGGATCTGAAACAAAATTAAAAGACACTGCCAACACTAGCTTGAGCCATTTCAAATTGTGAGAAATTTGAGGGACTGTTTTAAAACAGCCAGTCTGAGTGGTATTTTTTTTCTTGCCGATTTCAGAATCTTGATGGTGTAGATAAAATTAGCCACAAACTGTTCAGCAAGTAAACCACTAATCTGTCAAATGCAAAAACCAGCACAAACAGTATCGTTTCAGCGATTAGAAATCGGAGAGCCTCCCAATCAAATTCAAAGAAAAGATATAATGGAAGAATTTGCCTTTACTTACTCTTGGAAATAACTTTCTTTTTGCTTTAGTGAGTCCACTGCTTTGAGTTCTCACCACTCTCAAGGGTCAAAACCTGTTGGGAGGACCAACTTTAAAGCTATCATGCGCGATTTTTGCCTGTGGGCTTCATTCTTTTATGTTCTTTACCAGACAAGTTCAAATTGTTTTTTGCAAAGAGCATGTTTAAGGCCCTCAGCACCATAGTGCTGTGAGGGGCCTTATTTTTTCAGTAGTATGACTAAGTATTATTGGACAAGAAGCCCAAAGAGGCTAAAAATCACCTGCAGGCAAAATTGGACATAATAGCTTTAAGATTCTCTTTGTGTTATGTGTTAAGCCTGGTATCCTTTGGTAAATATTAGATGTAGTCAACATGGTTTTCTCTCATCTGTCTAAAATTGGCTTGCTCTAAATGGTCTATGTTCCTTGTTGTGGTAATGGCAAAAATCCATATCTTTAAATATCTAATCTTTAATTTGGTTTCGGTACAGATTTAGAACGCTCTGGCAGTGTGACTGGAGACATGTGGTGTCACTCAGGATAGATTAGAAATGATGCTAAAGTATTTTACAATCCATTATAGGGTTGTACTGGTATAATATAGGCACAAAGTACGTTTGAGACTTTTATTGAGTTAAATAGCTTCCAAAGCAGCAATTTTTACCTCCATGGCACAGTGATCATTTAAAATTTATACTATCCGCAAAATATCTGAATCATGTCTCTTTTCAATCGGAACACTGACACCATCGAAGTCACTTGGCCCAAAGTGACCATCTCTGCTGTGCAGTACTGCTATAATAATGGTCATTTTTTGTTTGACCAGAGCGCTGAAAACACACCAGTTTTTTTTTTTTTTCTTTTCATACATTTTTAAGCTTCATTTCATTTTTGTGAGGTTATAGATATAAAAGTTTAAAAATGGGATGCATTCAAAAACCAAAAAGCGTATGTTATGCCAAGCATCATAGTGTCAATTCATTTTAATATTGCAATTAGATTAAATGTGCCTATTAAAGGAACAAACAGATTCAAGTGAGTGTGGATTAAGAATGAGAAACTCATGAGAAAAAAGCCTGCAAACATGGAAAAACAACAGTAGTAACTGTAATCAGCACATTCTGTGACAGAAATATAGGCTGTAGTTGAGGAACTGAGAAATGCCCAGTTGTGTGTATTGCATCTGTCTGGTAAGCCTACTGAAATTCCTCTCTTGTACTTTTCATACAATCCTTTTCCTTTAAAAACTGTGTTAACAGTTCAGTAACTTGAGATAGTCAGACATACTGATTTGACATGAAAATGTGTAGTGATTTACTATATTGTGTTTGCTATCTTTTATCTAGGTGAAACATGACTGTTATTTAATTTAAAATGAGCAAATTTCCATTTCAGCATCTAATGTGTAGTTCACGCTTTTAATGTCCTTTACTTTGTCTCTTCTTGGTATAGCTGCTGATGTTATGTAAAAAACTAATACAGATATGGACCCTTAGGCTAGGAAACCAGTAACGTAATGTGCCATAAAATGACTCTAGACAACAGGAGTGACTTTAGGTGCACACTGATTCACGTTGTGAGATTGAACATTGACACAAGGACAGGCTAGGGCACACCAGTCTGTTGATGCTGTTACAAGCCTGTGTGTGACGGTGAACCACAGATGACACTCTCTTCCAGTATAAAAAACTACCAAGTGACAGCCAAAAGCCTACAACAACATGAAAAATGATGGTGGATTTTCCCCATGAGCAGGCAGGAATAAAAGACTTCTCCATTTAAGGTGAATTAGCACATAATGGTATCAGTTGGGTGCCCGTGACAGACCTTTTAGTAGATGTTTATAAAATGTGTCAAAGCCTGACAGACTGGCAGGTGGAGCATTCTGGCAGATTAGACAGAGAAGTCAGATGGGAGGCAGCAAATACAAATGAGGTGATGGCTTGGAAAGAGGGGCAAACAGAAGTAAGGTTGTCCCTGAGTCGAGTTTAGCCTTTTCCCCAGCTCCCCCACAGGACATTCTCGGCAGGCATGTTTTTAATAACCATTTTTTACCACAGGAGAAGAAAACTACCGCTGGGCACGTAAATTGATTAGTCAGGGCAGCCAGAGGGGACACAAAGAGCATTTATTCCTTTTGTTTCTGGCATTTTTGCCAACTGCAACAAAATATCTTCAATTTGCTCGGCTTTCCTTTTGAGGGAAGTTTGAATATTTTAGGACAAACAGTCAAACGAAAAAAAAAAAAACCCTACAAGCGGTAAATCTGTGTTGCTTGTGTTTGTGACCTTTTATGGTGGCCTTCACTTTTATTCTGAGCAAAAGTGCTCAAGGACAAGTTGCAGAAACAGCTCCTGGGAGCCACAAAAATTGCAGAGAGTGCAATGGCCACAGATCTGAACCTATTCCAAAGATTCTGAAAAACAGCCCGTGACCAAAACACCTTGTTAGGAAATGTGCTTTACAAGCATGCAAACTGAGCGTTCTGTCAAAATTATTTTGATTTGCTAACTGCATATCATTGCAGTACAACAGCTTAAAAGATCTTGGAGGAGAATGTCACTAAACAGAGGTGAATAAAATCCATAGAGCAGCTTGCAGATCCTTGTTACAGGTCCAAATGAAAAGCTAGGGCAAAGAACCCATCAATCAGGAGCATGCACTATTTAAACAGAGGCCAAATAGAAGGCAAATGCATCAGTGTGCAAAACACATTATGTGGCTCACATAAACCATCATTTAATAAACTAATAAAAACCCTCAAAGGCTTTAACGAGAAAACGGACCACAGCTCGTGCTGGCATTCATCCTCAACACAGGCTTTGTGGGAGTGTGTAAATCAGCCAGTTGCACTGTGTGCTGACCAGAGCCATAGAAACACTGCAAGGTTTGAAAAATGCAACAGAGTGGAGCGGTATCCGTGAACACATATTGTAAAATGCAATGAAACATGGCCTTTGTCTGGAGGAAGTGCTTGAGTGAGCTTTGTGCTGCAGGCTGCAATGCTTTCTTATGAGTTAGGCTACCAAACTCTGGAGACTGCAGTACTGATAGAGGTCACCTGTGAGTGCGGCTCTGTGACCAATTTTTGGTTTGTAGTCTTGCAATGGTAAACAGCAGTGGCAGCAATGAAAATTAGTCTCATATCAATGGGTTACACGCAGTCAACCTCTCTGGATGCTGATGCTGAGGTTTCATATTAGAGACCTGTTTTATCTCCACAAGTTTACAAGTCATGTCTGAATACCCTCGAATGAATCTGGTATAAGTGCTGATATTCGGAGGCTGATTTATAAGCACCAGAAGTCCCCACTGTCAAGCTTTGCTGGGCTACAGCCATGTTTTGTGTTGCCCCACTGAGAACTATTGTATCAGTGAGCACACAGTAAATAAGGTGGGGAAAGAGATCACAAGTAGTTTAGAGAGCAAACCATTGGCAGACCTCCTCCACTTGTTTCTTTAAACATTTTCTCTCATTCCACACATATATGTCCTCACACCACCCTGGGATCGCCTTTTGTGCCCTTCCTGATATGCTTTAAGATGTCAAAAAAAAAAAAATGATTTTATGACTTTAATCAGAACACTAGTCTGGAAAACTTTGGAACAAGATAAAGGGGCAGTGAGATTGAGGCAAGCTGTAAGATGCAAAGGGGAAGAGAAAGATTGACAGAGAGAGTCTTTGCAATAAAGCAAAAATTCATGGACAAACAGTTTTTTCCGCTCACTTTCGTCCTTTGTCTCTCCACCTGAAGGTACATAGATGAGCTCCCTAAGCTATAAGATGAGAAAAGTACAGACTGATCCATTCATTTCCATAGTAATGGAGAAATAAAAGTCACTCACTTCTGTCTGAAGAGCTTTTTTCACCACCTTTTTTCCTCCTTTCAAAAGCAAACAAAAGTGAAAAGAGATATCGCAAAGGGCACTCACAAACAAAGCAGTAAATGTTTGTTTCACATATGGATGAGAGTGGAGAAAGGAGGTGGTGGGGAATTTTAAAAGGTAAAAGTTTATCTGTTGTAAGTTACGCTTGAGCAAAAGTTTGAAAATCTAACATAGATTCTCAACAGGCCAGTGCTGCTGTATTTGCAGAAAAAGGGACATCTCGTGCCCTCTCTCTCACCACTTTGACAAGGTATAGATTGAGCTGTCAGACAGGCAGAAGTTCAACACACTTCACTCGCCATATTTTGCTCCCTTATGCTCAATCACCAGTCAAAGGACAGGCAAGGAGAATGTGTTAGTAAAATAAACTGATTTATCTCGTGATGGCAGTATGGCCTGACATCTCCACGTATCCACTAAACTTACCAAATCCAGTATCCAATATATCAAAGTAAAGCTTTGACCCTTCTCAGGCAATCCACCATTCACTGACCAACTCATTACTTTCATAAGCTAAGGTCCAAGTGTTCCAGTCTTCAACCCTAAACACAGCTTAGGAGTTGGATTAATGCTAAGAGGCTTTACAGTTTAAGTTGCTCTTGAATATGTCTGCAGGACAGTTTGTTTTCCTAAAGTAAAAAACTTTCAGTTTGCAAGCCGGCAGGGAGATGATGCAGCTTTGTTCAGCTCCACACAGCACCTGTTTCATCTGTAACCACTTGATCTATCACAACATGATTATGGCTACAGCTGTATCTTTGCCATACAATCTTATGGCAGAGTGGTAGCATGCGATAAGCACTACTCAAAAGATAGTGAATCATCCTCTGACTAAAAGGGCTATTATACCACATTCTCTTATCCACACATGCATCATCAACAGAGACAGTGCCAAAAAAACAGGCGTTTGATGTAAACACCTCCTAATGATTTCCATTGTGAGCAAGTGCCGCACATTACTGCTGTCCCGAATAGATCCATTTTTAATTAAGGTAGATGGCATGCTGGGATGACAGCCGCTGCCTGCAGCCACTTTTTTTTTCTGTATTATTATTATTTGTTTTATTTATTTCATAAAGCCACTGGCAAGGCCTTACCTATTCCTCTATGATAGAGTCCAACTCACAGGCTTTGAGGGGAAGCACCTTATGCCAGAAAGTTATTCTGGCTCTTTTGTTGCATGTTACCCTGAGGTGGGGGAAAAAAAAAAAAAAAAACTCTTGCCATGTACTGTAACAACATGGATTCCACCATCACAGATGTGCCAGCCAGCACAATGGAACACATGTTTCCAGTGGGTCCTCCGAGTTCCTTTATTGGAGGCTCTGCAAAAGCCATATCCCCAGAGAGAAAATGTGTTTGATTGAGTTGGACTGTCAATTGCATTGTTTCGGAGTTTATGAGGAACAGGCATGGTGGACTATACACAGTGCAGTTACCAGAGCAGCCAGCCAGCAGCATCAGTGGTTACTGTGAATATGTTCTACATTTAGAAATGCTAGGATCAATGTTTTGTCTTAATTACATCTATTTATTGTGTACTCTGTCAGCCTAATAAAACCCGAGCCTACAGCTGAAGAGGCCTTTGCTTGTGTCTGCCAACATTTAACATAACCTCATTAATGTTTTCATCTTTTTGTCAGCTCTTCCTATAAATGTGGTCTTGAAAAGACAATTTTATATCAGAAGCACTGAATGTGCGAGCTGAAGAGTTTGTATAAAAGATCTTTTTTTTTCACTACGCTAGCAATACAAACTTTTAAGTTCTACTGGAAGAATCTTGGGATTCAAAGAACAAAGTCTTTGTGTGAGAAGTGTCAAAAGCAGAAGCACTTCCCTGTATGCACAACTCCTTTGTAGTGTATTGTCTTAGGAAAGAGGTGTTTTGAACATGAGCAAAAAAGGTGTTCTTGTTCACTCATGCACAATAAACTGTTTAATACTTGGTCATTTTTTATAATATTTTTTTCTTATTTGTAACTGGCATTACTGATACAATAACTATGTATGTAACTAGAAATCTGTCGGCTGAAATGTATGTATGCAGAACAGATCCAGAACCATGTGTTGCCTGAAAAGAATCCAGCACTGAGGAAATTAGTTAAATGGAACCCATCAGAAATGTCAAGAAACACCATTCATCATTCCCATTTATCCAGTATTTAGGAATTGATGCATAGTTTGTCTGTGACAAATCTACAGTGATTTCATGTGTTTCATGTAGGTTTTAAGCCATGACTGTAGCAAGCAGGTTTCCTTTTTTTTCACCTGCTTCATTGTACTCACATACTGAGCCTTGTGGCCGACAAAATCATGCTTTCATATTTTACCATCATGTACGCAGAAAGATAGCAAAGGCATCATCCTCCAGGGATGCTGATTGCAGCTAATCAGACTGCAACACATCCACTGCAAGCGTGCCGTAGCATTTTCAAATTGGGCTAGTTTTCAACAACTGAGAACTCGGCTAAAGCTTAGAAGCCAAACGTTTCTCAAAGTGCCTGACAAAATGTGTGGGACTAAGTCGTAGGCTGAGAATAGTGGAGGAAAAACAAATCATTTTTCTCTCTGAAATCTAAGATCATGCATGGGAGTCATTCCCAAATGAGATTCCCAGCTCTAGTCTTGAACCCATGGGCTACACATTTAAAACGCAGATAAATGTACGACCCTCATATAATGATGCAATCAGGCTCCCTGATAAAGCTAATAAACTTGACAGTATTTGAAGTAATTTGCATTTTCTTTATTCTGATTGTCACTCATTCAGAGGCTTCTAGACTTATTTCCAGAGGAGGCCTTTGTTTTGGCTATAAGAAAACTGCTGGATATCAGTCCACCAGGTACTGCACATCTTCAACACATTGTGGAAAAAGTCATTGTTTTCATCTGAAGTAATGTTGCAATATGAGAAGCTTGACTGCTGTGGATTACTCTTCAAATGAGGTCTGAGATTTTGGGATTTAATAACAATACAGGTATTTATCTCATTCTAGCTTGAGATGTTTTACGTCATTGTAACCATGGCGGTAACTCGGTTTATGTGTTGTACAGTGTATCGACTGTTTTTCTAATTAATTTGGGATCATCATCAGTTTTGAGTGTTTGGTCTCACAATGTTTCAGCACACAGTATAGTCTCAGTATGTAAATGAGCAATTAGACATGTTTACCAAGTTGGTAATGACCTTTTGTGGTTTTGTAGATAAACAGAATTTGAAAACTGCCACAAGAGGCTTCAACACAATATTGTGCCAAAATAAGCATATTAAATTGTTCTGAGTTACTCTACGTTGGCAATTACATTTATGAAATGCAAATTAAGGAGTTATGCTGATAATCAAGTCTATCACAGAAGAACTAGCGTGTGTGTGTGTTTGAGTGTGTGTGTGTGTGTGTGTGTGTGTGCGTGTGGGTATGTTTGTATAGCACATTGAATTGTTAAGAGACTGCAAAACATATTGAGTTATCCATGCTCCATATGGTATCTAGTTCTGACATGATGGTAATGATGAAAAAATGAACATGAGAACCGGAGTAAAAGGAGGTAAATTATGATTTTATGAATGTCTGGAGATATTCATAATGCAGTGTTGAAATATGCAATCATGTGGATTTATGTGCTAAAATATGTTCTGTGTTTTGCACATGTAGGTATCATGTTCTCAAATGGGGTTTAGAAACATAAATATCTGCCTGTCAACCTAAACAAACCATAGAACCAAAGACACTTCATGTTCTGTGGAGAAAAATAAGCCTGAATGGTTGAACTCTTTGTGACCAAACCTTCACGTCTCTCTATCTGTCCATTTAATCCACCGACACTCTTAAGACAAGAGAGACAGTGCCCCTGTGCCACCATCCACTGAGGTAGACACATGCCCATCAGCTTCACAACTGGTAAGGCCAACATCCCCATCCCCCACCACCCTGTAACTCAAATGGATGTCTGTGTCAGCCGTGCTCTTTTCTCCAGTGACAAGGACAGATGAAGACGCTATGCGGCTTATACCATATTTGTGACTTTTAATTGGCTGATAACAAGCTTAACAAAAATTTAACACAAGCATAACACAAACTTAACAAAGTATTTAATATATTCACTCAAAAAAGTGAACTGAAGACACACTGAAAAAAAATCAAGCCATGAGAAGAGAATCTTCAAAAGTACCTTAATATTTTATTGAACAGGCATCAAAGACTGAGAGAGAGAGAGAGAGATGTTTTACTCTTCTGTAATTGTTTTCCTTGTAGAAGAATCCAGCTTTTATTTACTGCATTGCATCATATGAAGCATTTTAAAAGACTTCCCCTTGTTTATTAATTCAGAATGTCTTCAGAGGGCATGTTTGTGTGTATGGAGTTATTTCACATGTCTGTGGTCCTCTTTAAGCTTCTCCCTTATGCCTCAGTTTGCAGTTTCAGTTTTATGACTAATCACTACCACTCATCAGGGAGCTAAAAACATGTTGTTTGAAGGTGCAGTGTGGTGTAACTGATTCGGAAACATACTCAACATCAGGTAAGTTGCTTTGTCCCTCCACGGGGAATGAGAAAAAAACAAACACTCACCAATCCAAAAGCTCTCTTCCATTGGAGCACCATATAACACACATACACACGCACACGCACACACACAGCCTCCTTGTTCAACAGAGATTACAAGAACAGAATAACACATGAAAGTTGTTCAGTGTCTGCTGTGTATAACCTCATCAGATTACAGCAAAATATATGCATTGTACTATTTTATCTTTCTCTGCCTATTTATTTCCCCATTCCGTTTAAAGGTCATTGAATTTGTAATGTAAAGACAATGTCTTTTCTAACGTACTTCCAATCACACAATAATTTAGCAGAGAATGTTTATTTTGGTTTGCTCTTACCAGTCCTATGTGATAGTATCAGTTTTACAATCTCAGATGAAGTAATAATGATACTGGCAGCATCTTACAGGCAGCAATGCTACTAAATAATAGATTTGAATGTATGTGACAGATGCATTAAACAATAACTATTAAAACTGATGACCTTTGTAAAACAAAACATTCTGGCAATCCAATATAGGCAATTAGCCCCAATCTGAACAGACCAGATACAGATAATGACTGCTCTGTAACTTGTTTTGACTTCACATTTCCTCAAATGTGAGATAAGGACTACTGGGATGGTTATGGTCAATTAACTGTCAATCAGCATGAAGGAAAGTATTTATTAGGTGAAGATAAGACAACTTAGAATCTACCTACCTATAGCATTCAGTACTGAGCCTTCAACTCCATTGCTCTTTTCAAAGATTTATGACTGCAATATTCAATCCAGAAATAGACATTCCTTGAGGGAACATTTTCTTAATAATTTTCTAGTTCCCAAAACATTCTGTTTTGTTCATCAAAGGATGTCCACTGAAGTGTTTTAAGCATGTGAGTTCATTCATTTAGCTCTTACATGCAATAGCCACTTATGTCAAACATCTTATCAATTATTCATAGCACCCTCAAGATTGTGCCCCCTGAGGTTTGCAGCCCAAATTGTGCTTGTGCTTTATGAGGTGAAAAAAAGGTTTTCTTGGTAAATATAAAGTATTCAAGAAGTGAGCGAATTTATGAGCTTTCTGTTGTTTCACTCTATATTAGAATCTTATTGTATTCACATTTTTGCAAATCTAAAAGTAATGTAAATGATCCCTGACAGCTGCCAATTAGAGGGAAGTTCTAATAACACGAGGAATATTTGTCTCATTGTTTGTTTTTTAATGCATTATGCATACCATTTTTTCCTTTCTTTTTTCAAAAGCAAATGCAGCAAATATAGGTTTTGATGTTTGCTTGTTTAGTTTTACTAATTCAGTATTATGTTTTAACTGCATACATATTACAATTATACTTATGCATTTTTTATGAAGCAGTGGTCACATGCACTAATCATACATGCATCAGTCATGAGTAAGAGAGACTGCAAAACAGAGTTGCAATAAATTATACATGAAAGTCTGGTATATGTCTATCAGTCTATTCAACACCTATGATACGTTCTTCATATTTCATCGAATACCTGAAAAATTATGAGGTGATTCTTAGTCATACATTAACCAACTAAATCTTACTGAAATTTTTAGACAGTTCAGAGATGGTCAACAATTGTTTGCATACACATGTGTTCCACATCTTCCTTCATTACTGGAACTGTTGCCAAGAATCTTTGTATTGTTGGCCCCTGTCTCACTCCTCTCTGAGCATATTCACAAAAAATCTATCTGCCTGCATAAAACAGACCAGCTGTAATAGATGAGACTAAGATAACACAAAAATGCAACTGTCACAAAGGAAGCAAATTACTGGAAATCATATTGTGCATGATTCAGAGTGGGGCTTGGATTGGATCAAAGAATATCCAGTTTGGGAGGGACTATCACACAACTTCTCCAACTAATCTCCAAACAGCTTGTGGAAATGTCTCCTGTGAGCTACCCATCTCATCATAGTTCAAGTCTGCATGATGTATCAAAGAACACGAAATTCTCCTCCTTTGGGCCTTGGACCACAGAAATATGAAAAGAGAGCTAGAACAAAGATGTAGGAGGTTCTATGACAGAAATAGAATTTGTAAGCAAAGCCTTTAAGTGTATTTTAAAGTGAAATATTATAAATTATGAATAAAAATAAAAATTTAGATGATGATTTTCAGAGAAAGAATTTCCCTGGAGTGAATTTGAAGACTTTTTTTTTTCTTCATTCTTGAAAAATTTATCATCAATCTTTGAATTGTACTGGTGTTTGAAAATGTAATATCTTCATGTAGACGAACCACAGTTGAATACTCTGCCCTGCTGTCTAAATTCGATGCACTCTACAGGGAGAAAGGATTAAAAGTAATTATACTGGATTGTCCTTACTTTTGGCCACATTTCTGCCAAAATTATCTGACTAACCAGGAAGCAGTGCAATAGTATTCAGCTGTTTCAGTGAAACAGGAGTGAACTCTTGGCCTATCTACATCCATTTTGTTTATCCCCATATCTCTAAGCTGCTGAATAAACTAATGCCAACTGTTCATTAATGAGATTTAGAGGATCTGAAATTCACTATCAGGCTGAAAACCACAGACCCAGGGTAACAGAAGGTATGGGATACAATACAAAATCATCTAGTTTTCTGCAGTCATACAGTGCTGAATTTATTTTGTTTAAGCAGAATAACGCTATTCATCGCCGGTAGTAGACATAATGTTACATTAACAACCATATTTGCTGTAGTTTTATTTTTGAGAGACACCTGATGTTGTGCTCGCTCTTTCTAGTGACTAAACCTTAACAGACAGTCAAACAACAGTCACAAATGATTGTTTGTTTGTTTGTTTACAAGAACTCCCTACTTGTTCTGGCAAAGCTACCCCATTTAATCATTTTTACATCTCATCCCTCCTTTCCCTTATCTACACACCCATCCTTTCACAAACTACTCAATGGTATCTCTTCCACATATTTTTATTACTTCTTACTACAAAGCTTATCACTTATTACTACAGAGCTCCCCCAGTCCATTCTCTTCTTATCTACCCATTCATATTATTTATCAGCTGAACAACCACTGCTCACAAGAGAAACTGTAATTACAATCACCCTCTTAATGTGCATTTTGTACATTTTTATGACTGCAAAGCCACCCTACTATTCTTTCTTCTCTATACTTGAATCCATCCCTCCTTCTCTCTCCCTCTATTTATCCATTTATCTGGCCATCAGTCCACCTGTCAGTCCACAGGAATTATATCATTCTCCTTACCCGCTGATACAAAGATATGTCATTGTTTCATTGTTTCTTTTCTACACCTCAGCCCCTCTGTCTCCACATCCTTTCACACTTTTTCACTTTTTAAACTACCTTAGACTAACTTGCCTATCATACCCTTCTGTCTTTTTACAGTCAAAGCAACCTACACTTTTTTTTTCTATAGTTCCATCCCACAATTCTTTCATATCTCCCTTCTTCCTTCAGACATATCCATTCATACGTCTCACTTTTTAATTTGCTATACACTGTTTTTCAACATGCTGTTTTCATTTCTTTCTCATAACTGCCCATCTTTCAATACACACTGCACAAACTATACACCACATCATACCATAACCTACACACACACACACACAAACCTTCTTTTTCTTCACCAAGAGATAGAATAGAATCAGCTGATTCGATGAAATATAATAGTAAATATCCCTGGAAGGGACACTCAAACATTGGCATCATGCAGTTACAGATCCCACAAATGTAACTATCAATATTCTAGCTTATTAGCTTTCAATAAGCCTTTTACATCCCCCATTTGACATCCCAGCTTTCCTGAATTCTTATGGAGTGTCATCGAAGGCATCGGAGCACCGATAGCTGTAAATGATCTAAATACTCATGTAAATCCCACATAATTGCCACTTTTTCTGACAAAGGACACCATGATCGATTGTTTCCTCATTAGGTATTTAATAGAAACATGAAATACTCTCATGATGGCATGCTAATCAAGCATAGTCTTGATTTGTTCTCAACTTCAGACAAGGACTGTAACTTTTAAATTATTATGATAATAGACATGTTTTTTTGTGTGTCCTTGTGTCTTTAGAGGTGGTGGGACTTGTTAACTCTATTCAGTGCCCACTGCTAAGCAAGAGGCATAAAAGAACTTCAATTGATTCACTCACCCTAGGGAACACTGTCAACTGTGTTTCCATGGACTCTCAACAACAATAAGAAAGTGTGGAACCGTAACTCTTCAGTCCTAAACAATGATTTAACTGGATGCATTACTTGGAAGCCAGGTGCTTTCTAATGAGCTTAATATTCTTATAAATTTATTGTTAACGTCTATGAAGAGGGTACAAAGCCATGTCAGGGAAAGCTTCTTAGGGCTGCATAGAGAAGGGAAAAAGTACAAGGTATGACTGTGTGTGGCACAACAAATGAATGATACACAGGCAGTAGCTCTAGGCTCCTATAATAGCTTTACCCTTGAGTAACTGTGCCACCTCAAACAGAGAAGTGGAATAGACTAGATACAGTAACTTATTTGCATTCCCTGGGCCATTGCAGTTTGGTTGGTATACAGTTACTCTTTTTATTGCCAAAGGGACAAAGTCACACAACCACTGTCAGAGGAGTTCTGCGTGTCTTTGGAATTGGCCCCTGAAAGGAAAGAGATATGCAGAAGCACTGAATATGCTGCATGGCAATCGCTAAGAGAAGACGGCTTCGGCTTCCTCTTCTCTGTTAAGCTTTCATCTGCCTGGCTGCTCTGTGTTCAGGCCACAGCCATGGAAAGAGCAGAGGAGACTTCAGTGGCTGCCTATAGAATCACTGTTGATTACAAATTTACTCCAAGGAAAAGAGAGAGAGAGAGAGAGTTGGGGTGAGGAAGAGAGATGAGCAAAAGCAAAAAATCAATGCTTTATCTGTGTTCCAATGCCTTAAATCCCTTTTGGCAGAACATCAAGATAATTGCATCCACCATTTTTTTTTCCTCCTGGTGCCACAGCAATTGATTGGATTATTCAATTAATTAATGTATGTCTTATTGCAGTCACAAACGTAACCCCACATACGTTGCTTATCAGCATCCAAAACAGGTTGTTTGTTGTACATCCCAGTGAGAAGCTTAACGAATTCCTTCTGGGAATTTTACTACAATCACATGTCACAGAAGGCTAGTTTTACAAGCTATCTCGTCATCTGGGGCATTCCTGTTTAGTCCTATATGCTGCAATTTTAGCTTCAAAAAGGCACAAGATCTTACTTTTTGTCAAATGTGTGTTTGTTCCCTTTTAACCCAACACTTTTTTGAGTAGTTACGCATAGCTGTGCTGTACAATGTTTATTAGAATACTTCAGCTGTTCTAGGAAATGAAAATTTGATGGCAAGATGACAGTCTTTCATCCATTGTCTCTGTGGGTTATTTCAAGAGTGGGCTGCAAATAAGAATTAATTGCTTTTATTTGCATTGTGTTGTTATCATGCATTATTGTGGTTATTGAGATAAAGAGGCAGATATGACAGAGACAATCCTCAAGGTACCTTTTCATAGTAAAAGTGCAAATATGGAAAACAATCATCTCGCATTTAGGAATCACGCTACATTGCACAAACAAAAAAGGAAAAACAGTACTGCATTATTTTGTTGCGGTTTGTCAAATGTTAGAAAAGGGAAGTGAGTCCATGCACCATCAAAAATGCCTCCAAATCAGTTAATTTACTTTCTCACTGCAGATCAGAGGTTTTACAGAAGTTTTGATCCATGTTGACCTTGACAAAAATTCTTGGGGACTAACACTTTGATGTGTAAGTAGATGGACAGATTTGGGAGCATTCGTGAATGTTTGTGAAGACATTTCACTTTTCAATTATGTAAAAGCAAATAAATGTACCTGTATATCTGGTTTAGATGTGCATGTCTTATTATATATTTCCTCTCTCCTTTTTCAGTCCAGTATGGAATTAAAACCGTTTTTTTTTTTGTTTGTTTTTTTTTTTCAAGGCCAGCTAGCTGCACAGTGCTATTGAAAAAAAAATACATTTACACACTGGCTACCTTTGAGAAGATGGAACTATCTGGTTGAGCTGTACATGTACCTATCTATGGACACTGTGAGCAATAGAAGCAATAAAAGCCTTCTACAAGCACACACAAGGGCAATCCTTTCAGCCTGCTCTCAAAACAGTGGGCTGGGTTTGTTTGCATGAGTGTTCCAGATGACGCAGATAGTTCTGAACACACACAATAACCCACGCTAGTTCGAGGCTACTGTCGCTCGTCCTTGTGGAGGCATCATGTCCCCCCTCACGCTGTTGAGGGAGGGAATGTGCATTCACCCACTCATCTGCCTCCACTCTTTCACTCTTTCTCCTTCCCTCCCTCTCTCTCATTCTTCTCCTGCGCTATCTCAGTTAACTGCAGTATAAATCCTCTCAAATGCAGTAATAAAGACATGATTACCTTGCAAACATCAACACTTCATGCAAACATTTGCTAATCTGTCCCCTCTATGAAGATATCAAGATATTTATCCCAGTATGACGGGCATAGATCCTATAGCTTTAATTAGTTGGAATTCATTTTTAATCACAAAATAGCTACAAAATGAATTTTTGGTATTATTTATAATTCATAATTATACGCAGACACATTATCATTCTTGACACGTAGATGCAGCAGGGCCACTTGCACATCAAAAGGATGTTAATGAAAAGGCTTCAGAACTGGCAGGTGTTGGCAGAAGCACATCGTCTGTGTTTTTAACAAACAAAATACATATGTGTGTGCATACATACGTGTGTGCATTTTCCCTCACCAGCTACTGTATATGTGTGGTGTCTAAGGTTGTGTCTCCCTAGTTGGGCCTGGGGGCCTGTGGTTTTCCATGAGTCTGTTACTGTAAGCCTGCTCTCAAGCTGTGTCCTTTGGGGACACTGTTCCTGACAAGCTGTCAACGACTTTTCCGTGGGCAGTGAACACAGAGCTCCAGTCTCCAGGCTACCATGGCAGCCAAGGCCATGAGGGAATACCAGCAGCACTGTTATAATGTCTGCACATAGCCGAAATGATTACAGAAATGCCGTTTTATCCAGTTTATTGTTTTTCTACTTCGCTCATCTTTTATTTGTTTGTTTGGCTGTTCTTCTATGCATTTGCCTCTGATTTCCACGATTAAATAGCTCCTGATGCCTTCATTTTGAGCCTTTCCTTACAATGCAGAGCATTATAGTCCAGTTAAATGCAGGTATAAAGTAAATATGAAATGCAAGGTTGCTACGGCAACTCCTTCACGATCGACTGCCCACGCGGCTGACAGGTTTCCAGCAGTCATAGAAGCTTGCAGAATGGCTCTGTTCAGACAGTAGATAAGATGATTTTGAAGGACTTGATTATTGTAATATCATCTAATAAAAAATTGATATTATGCATGGTGTTTCCTTAGAATGAATCTTCTTCCCCAGTTTTATCTCATCTTTAGACAAAATCCACTAAACTTCATTTCAGCCTGGAAATCATAGCTTTACATAGTTTTACAGCATGTTGTCCACAAATCTGGATCACTAAATCAGTGATGTGCTGTGTGGCCCACGAACACAACTCTCAACCACAGCTCCCCCCACTACCTGTTGAACATAACTTGCAATACTTAAAATTATTTTTGAAATAACATGTTTTACACCATTAAGTTACTTGTTGAGATTTCTGCCACGTAGTGTTCTGTACCAGGCTCCTAAAGTTTGTCATAGGTAACACATAAAAACCTCTTGGCTCAGTGCTGACATTCCCTTCAGTAACCCTGCTGCCATTCTTATTTTTGATGTGTCCATTTGCTGAGAGTGATTACTCAGATGTGTACTGTCATATGTAATTTGTTTGGCTAAATTTAAAGCAAGCTTATTTTGGCTTTTGTTGAATGAAGAAAATATGTTCAGGTCATGTTCATAAAATGCAAATGTCTGTTATTCAAAGCACAAGGTGTTCCATCCAGTTCCCAAAAGAGGATTCATAATGTAACATCAGTTATGTTACATCATGTTAGGATAAATGACAGCTATCACCTCATGCAGTTCATTGAGAATACTGTGAGATCAGCTCTTCGCTTACAATATGTTGGTACCAAACTTAGCCTATGCCTTCACAGTAGCCGTGACATTGTCATTAAATAGACAGTTATTTTGCAACTGAAATGCAACTGGCACTCTCTGTTCTCTGAAGTCATTGATCTGAACATCAGAACTGAGCTGGTGCTCAGTGTGTCTTCTGTGTGTATGTGCGTGTGTTGATTGCCACTGGGCATGGCGAGAGTGACACCGTTTATCGGGCAAACGTATACATCAATTGGACATGTATGACATGCCTTGTTTCAAATTCCAAACACATCAAGCAATGGTTCATGCTAACACAACACACTTAGGGCAAATTCGTTTCTTCTGTTCTCTAGATGAAAGCACAAGACATATAAATCTTATCAGTAGTGGGAGACAGTTCGATGCACTTCAGTACTAGCTACCCCAGACCTATGGAGTGAGAGGAGAAAATCCTGATGGACTGCAGTGTTTTGGAAGAACTTTTGTCATGTTTGTTGGGCTTCAAGATGAAAAAAAGAGTGCTATGAAGTTTCTTTGACAAGGGAGAAGAGCTCAAGAAAGCATGTCATATATGCGGGGAACACTTCCAGCCTTTAAACTGAAGAAAAGCAAGTGCCACAGGGGAATACTGAGGACCTTGTACTGAACAACAAACAGCTCAGTCCAACACCCACACAGACCAATACAACCCCACTGCTACCCCGATAACTGAAATGTGCTAAGCCTATATATTTTCTTTTTTATCAATAATGATAAAAAAAATACCAATCTGGTGAGACTGAAGCCTTGGATCATGTATTTTAACCCAATACATGACAGATATACTTCATACCTGGAGAGATATATAACCCCAATTCCAAAAAAGTTGGGACACTATGAAAAATGCTCATAAAAACAAAAAGGAGTCATTTGTAAATTCTATTCACCCTGTACTATACTGAAAACACTACAACAACACATTATTTGATGTTTTACATTGTGAATCTAATTGCTTTTTGAAAATATACACATTTCAAATCTGATGACTGCTCCATGCTCCATAAAAGTTGGGACAGTTGAGTGTTTACCACTGTGTAACATCACCATTTCTTTTAATAACACTTATTAAGTATTTGGGCACTGAAGACACCAGTTGGTCAAGTTTAGCAAGTGGGATTTTCCCCCATTCTTCCATTACGCAGATCTTGAGCTGCACAATTGTACAAGGTCTTCATTGCCGTATAATGCGCCACACAACTGGAGACAGGTCAGAACTGCAGACGGGCTAATCTAGCACTCATACTCTCTGTTTACGCAGCCACATATTTGTAATCTGGGCAGAATGCAGTTTGGCGTTGTCCTGCTGGAAAATGCAGGGACATCCCTGGAAAAGACGGCATCTGGGTAGCAGCACATGTTGCTCCAAAATTTGTACATATCTTTCTGCATTAATGGTGCCAAATGGCAAATGGTGTTAACTGACAAAGGTTTACCAAAGCATTCCTGAGCCCATGTCATGATATCCACTGCAGACGCACGACGGTTTTTAAGACAGTGGCATCTGAGGGATCGGAGATCACACTCATTCAGAGGTGGTTTTCGGGCCTAGCCCATAGTGCACCGTGATTTGACCGGTGTGGTTGAATTTTTAAATTATATTGTGCACTATAGAGGATGAAATGCCCAAATCCTACCAATTTGTCTTTGGAGAATGTTATTCTCAAAGTACGGGATCATTCGCTGACACATCTGTTGGCAAATTGTCGAGCCTTGACCCACCCTTGCTCTAGAAGGACTAGGCCTTTCTTGGAAGCTCTTTGCATATTATAACATGATGGTCTCACCTGTTTCACTGCACCTGTTTCACATTACCTTGTAATTTCAACTTGTCATGTCATTATTAGGCATCAGTTGGCCCTGTCCCAACTTTTCTGAAATGTGTTGCAGGCATAAATTTCAGAATACATGTACATCTTCAAAAAACAATGAAGATGACTGGGTAAAATATGAAATACATTGTCTTTATACTCTATTTACAATTTATTGCTTTCTGTTATTATTTGCATTTCATTTACCACCCTAACTTTTTTGGAATTGGGGTCGTAGACCCAATCAGCATAATGTAGCGTAGGGCAGGTAGGACATTACTTCAAACTAACTAGATAAAAAGGCAAAAGAATCTCATTAATTATGACAAAGAACTGATGATCTTTGGAACATGAAATAAGTGTTCAATTCCAAAAGCCACTTGCAAGTTCATGGTAAACAGAAAAGGTCAAATTACTGAAAATAATTTGAAACAATGCTTAGGGAGAATTTATCATGTTAAAGCAATCTATAAAAGATTCTTCCCATCCATCAAAATAATTTAGAAGAGCAAGGAAAGTATCTGAATGGTTCATCAGTTCAAAAGGAGCCATTCTATTAATTAGGGCTAGAAGTGTAGCGCTCATGATATTCAAGATGAATCTTGGCAAGCATGTTACTTGATGTCGCATTTTCAGAATACATTTCATATATAACAAAGCAAACATTACCAGCATTTCAATTTTAATTTAAAATTTTGCTGATCTCATTAAAGACTGATATAACAAGACAAGAAAGAGTTCTCTAGGATACTCAAAAACTGTTTCATTCTCCTCTTTGTCCATCTCTGAAATGATAGGGTGAGCAGTTGCATTATGACAAAACACCAGACTGCCATATTGATTAGGTAAGTTAGATATTATATTGAATGCTGGAGTTGATCTTGACATCCATCATTCAGTCTTAAATAGCAACATCTTACAGCAAAGTTGACAGTTATCAACCTATTGAACTGATTTTTCTTGCTAGATGTATTCAGTGCATTCCAGCAGGCTTAACAGACTTGAAATTGTGTTTCGCTGTCACTGTCAGTTTACATATTCAGTGTGAGTCATGTGTAGTTGAGCAATAACACTAGAGCACAATATTCCCAGTGGAAAACATACCTTTTATACGAAAAAGGAGCATACCACTGTCATGAAAATATAGGACTAAAAACATGCGGTAATACCTTTACAGCAGACCATACAAAAAACAATATTGCTACTTCCTCTGATACTTTTTAAATTGCCCATGCAGCTTTGAAACATGAGTCAGCCACAATTAAATCCAAAAGCTGAGGTTTTCACACTGTCGTATACAATCCCATGTGTCTCAGAATTTTCATCTCTGTTTGGAAAGGTAAGACGATTAAAGAAAAAAAAGGATTCAAGCATATTCTCTGGACCTGCTGCTATCTGTTAAATTACTATCCTATAATGTCATCTTCTGTAGGTTACACCTCTGTCACATCTCCTTTTCCGTCCATGGACATTAAGCTCGTCCTTTTCATCAAATTAGTGGTTTTACCCTGCTATGTAGTAAGCAATATCATGAAACGTGATACATCGAAATTCACATTGTGCAAGCTGATTTTACCTAGCAAGGTTACAAGAAAGATATGTCAGCAATGTATGGTTGTAGACAGAAGTTGATTTGTAGGGGGATGAGGGGGGGATGCCATCCCCCTTGTTAGCAAAATGACCAAAATGCATCCCCTTGTTAACTTGCCATCCCCCTGTATACTCTGTAGAGTAGTGTCAGTGGCCATTGGGCCATCCCCCCTGGTAAACAATAACAAATCGCCTACTGGTTGTAGACTATATGAACACTATTTGTACACCAGATAGTTCTGGATCTTGATGCTAACCTAAACTCATAGGTGATGGTAAAATGCATCTGGCAGCTATCCAGCTGCGTAAGCTAAAACACAGTGCTACAGTCAAAAGAGTCATTGTTTACTTATTTTGCAGTGAAATAAACAGGAAACTCCCCCCTCTTTAAAAATAAATATAAATTTGTTGCTTTTGTGGTATTAACTGGCAATTAAAATGAAGCCATGATAACATACCAGGTCCTAGTGTGCTGCATTATTTTTGGTCACACTCTGTCTATAGTTAATATAGTTAATATTTGCTCTATTTTAAATGTTAAAATAAAATTGAATTGTTACCATCACCTCTGCCTCTTCAGCATGCCTGTGATTTAGAAGCCCCCTTTCTCCACCCATATAAAAATCTGTCCCTCATGTCATTGGTATGGATCTAAGTACATATACATATGTAAAATATTGTGATAGACTTGGTCACCTGGAGTTAAGTGTTGCCTTCATCTCTGATGAAACTATTAACATGATATTACATCACTAGGCTGCTTTTTCTGTTTACTGTGAAGTAGTGTTACGCAAAGAGTCTGGGATACTTTGAAAGAAATGTTACCTGTAGTTACAATACTGGAGTTTATTGTTGCTTCATTACATCTTGTTCTTCTCATAATGAATTTTTCAAATCACATGTAGATTTCAGGGAAGTGTGCTTGGATTGTAAGTATGGAAAAATTGAAAAGCATTGATAGGAAGTTTTGAATGAGCTTCCTAAAAGATATTTTGTTTAGTTAAAGAGTAAGGTTGCTTTGCCCTTTGGTAAAACTTCAGACTGCTGGACTTTGTGACATCAATGCACCATCCTCAGAAGTAGGTTTGCTGGTCTTACGCTTACCTTGGCGATTACATGAGTTTGTATTGCTGAGAGAATAATTGGCCAGTGTAGTGACAAAGGCTTGTCATTTTGTGCATCAGTGCAGTTTCTCAGAATAAGTGCTACCTTTAGAGCCCATGAATAGTCTTTCATTTCTGTCATGAATCTATTCCCAAGGTCATGACTATGATTAACTGTCCACGAATAGATCGGCCACAGAAAAAATTCTGTAAGAATACTGTTTGATGCCTAGACTGACATTCAAATGTAAGTGTATATATTAATATGCAATGCATGTTTGAAAATAAAATTCATCCAGCTATAGTCTTCACAAAGTTTGAGTGAAAAAAAGGAAAAAAGTTTTCCAATTAAATTTTCATGGTTTACATGCTGAGCGCAAACAGAGTCAAAGAAAAATAATGTTTGATGTAACTCACCATGTGTGAGAATACCCTATTCCAAAGAACTTACACTATTTACCACCAGCAGGGTTGCAAAATATTTTCTGTGATTTTCAGTTCCTTTACAGTAAAGTTACAAAATACTACTTTTAGTTTACAGTAGACCTTTGGATCTAGGTTTACAAGCCCTTATTGTTGTGCAGTACTTATTTCACGACACGACAATCGTACTGTGCATTTTTAAGTGTTTCGCCAAGGGCAAAGAGACTGGATGATCAATGTGCATTTACAGGAAACAAAAACACTTACTGTAAGTATTACTGCTTAAACACAGGTAAATTACCGTTTTAGCAGTGTATTACGGCATTAACTCCAGAGTAGATACTGTCCAGCAAATTCACCCAAAATTGTTGAAGAAACTGTATGACAGCGTTCTACCATACAGTTTGTAGTAACAACCACATATGCTGTACGAAAAAAATGATAAAACATCGTATTTCACGTCTCAGGGTTTAATGAAAACACCATTAGCTTTAGCTCCAAGTCAACTGTGTTTTCACTTCTATCACTTATTTAACAATGGGTATTTCTAAAGAAACCTTCGTTTTAACATTGCACCAAAAACAACCCTGCCCATCCATTGGAAATAGTTGTTAGTCATTTGTTACAGTGTATTTTGTCATGTCAACTGCCTTCCATTTCTCTTGAAAACCTTTAGCTACAGCCGGTTCCAACTTAAAAGGAATAGATGACGTAATATGTGGTGTCAACAAAGACAAGACATTTATTTGTGCACACTCGCAACTTACTGACAAGCGGTAGCAAACAGGAATTTCAATGGCGGCATCTACACTGGAAAACATGAATAAAATAATCGCTTTTCTGACGTTTAGGGTGGACAACTAGACGGTTAGGACATTTATTCGAATTCTATCATTGCACATCTCAGCAGAGCAATACAATATTTTCTGGACAAATATTTACGGTGTAGATGCGGCCCTTGGTCACATGAAAGACCCGACTGTAGTGTCGCTGGGATATTTGTAGTGTTGTGGATATGATGTCATTCCCGTGGACTGTGTTAGTTTATGGAAAATATGGGGAAATCATGGAACAAGGCATTTTAAAATATTAATGTGTAAATTTCTAACTGAGTACTATGTGGCATGGGTTATTAATGTAAATTTTTATCATTTTAAATTATTGTAAATGATTGTGGCTGTATGGTTGTTTTTTTCCCTTTCTTTCTTTTTGTGTGTCAGTTCATTTTTGTTCAATTAGAAATGGTTTCTCCCTCAAGCTTAAAACCCCCAGGGCAGTTCACGCAAGGGGAGTGAGAGGTGAGGAGAGCTGGACTGAGACTTGTAATTGAGCTGGTGTGAACCTAGTGACTGGAAAAGTTTTTGAAATGTGTAAATAGTGGAGACATTGGGTTTTTGTTTTTTTGTTTTTTGTTTTTTTCCATTGGTTTTTATTATTATTTTCATTTTTGAGGGAAGTAGTGGGGGTTTTTTACTGTTTTTGGTTTGGTGGTGCTTGTTGCTGGCTGGTTTTGGGACACTCATCACTTGAAGAATTACCATGTAAAAATATAAAACCTACACTCTTTGGCATCACACAGCATCTGTCCTGCCTCTTATTCTGTGACACAAGGTCATCCTTCACACACATGAAGAAAATTTAGCAGGATACAAACTGTTGGTCTCTACCAACAAGGTATTTCATCTGTTCATAGCTTGTTGCTTTATCATTGTTTATTACCAATATTTTTTAATTACCATGTTTTTAATAATCATCTAAGCCTGATATGAGTAAACATAATTATGGTAATTTCATTTGTAAATGTAAAAAATATTACTTTAATCAAACACTGGTGCATAAATGTGATATGCATTTTATTTTGGTAACACATTTTCAGATCCTCAAATCAAGCAAAGTTTTTGTGTACAGGATCAAAAGGGATATTATTACAGGATTGTATCCAGTGATGTTTATGATATCCAAATCGATGCAATACAACCTCAAACTCCATTGGTGAACTTGTGATAAATTAAAGTGTCCATCACTTTATGAAATAATGAATAGTTTTCCCTTTTACCATTGTAGTTTTGCATTTTTATTCTTGGAATTACAATGTCTTGGGATTTGGGATTTAAAGTGATGGGCTTCTGTTTTGTTCCATTATACATGAGAAAGCACAGTATAGTTCTGTGGCACTATAATTGTAGGCTCTATGTGGGGTTTAGTATTTGTCTGAAAGATAAACATAAGGATTCTCGACCATTCACGGCCCTTCAAGAAGTTCGGAAATATGTACAACTCCAAAAAGAAGTTACTAAATAATTACAGAGGATAAAAACAATTGGATAAACATGTGAATTGGTCACTTCCTCCTTTTGAAGAGATTCTTCCAGACTACCTCTTTATCTCCTTAGAGCAGGGATGCCTAAGCCAAGGGCTGAGGTCCTGCTGGTTTCCATATCAACTATTCAGTCTGGTCTCCAATTGCCTGAAGAGTATTCAAACCTTTTTCCCAGGTAAAGCAGAAAGCTGTTAAAGTTGTGGTGACGATAATATGCTGCAGCACCGCAGTCCTCAAGGCTTTGACATGGGTACCCTTGACTTAGAGAGATGGAGATGAACATTGAAGCACACAGTTCTTTAAATACATATTATTCAGTGAGAAACAAAAGGGCATTACTCCATTCCACAGACTTCTTGCCAACAACCCGATATCAAATTTAGAACATGCTTTGTGGCAAAATAAGGTTGTATCATGTATCATGATTTGCTGAAATGCAGATTTCCTTGTGCAACAAATATTATATGCTCCGCATATATATTTTTTATGTAGACTTTCAATTAATTATATCCCTAACACCTGTGGACTCTCTAAAACAATGCAGCCGCTATGGAGAGAGAAATGGTGTTTTAACTCATACTGCATCAAGAAGTTGGATAAAAGTTATTCAGAACTATGATAATTAGGTGTTGGAGTGCCAAATCTATGAACCTTTGGACCCTCTCAGTTTGATAAATGAGCGGTATACAGTAAAGTATTTGTGAGTTTTAAATAAGAGAGGCAAACCCTCTGAGGCGGTCCCCTAACTAAGCAGTGTGTGTTTCGAAGAACTCTGAAACGATGAGAATGAAAGAAAGTTCAAGGTCAACTTGTTCAGTGACTGAGTTCATTTTAATGTGCCACATGCCATTAAGGTGTGGTCTTTGAGAGCACAGTGAAAGGTCTTATCAGACCAAGGTGTCTCATTTTGAAGATCCTACATGGGCACCAGTAAGCAGAAACTGGAAGTTATTAATGTGCTAGAATGCTTCATGGGCAGTATAAGAGTCAATAACCTTGATTTCAGAACTTTATACCAAAGCCTTCTTTCAGCACTATCCATCGATGTTCTGTCAGCCAATGATTCCTTAAAGCCACGGTTAGGCATGCTAATGTAACACTTTCTTTGCCAGTATACTGAAGCAACCAACCTATGAGGGGTGGAAATAACAAAAATTAAGTGATAAAAATGGAGGTGATGAAAATGCATTTGAATTGAAAAATGGAGCGGTAAAAATAGAATGATAAATTTTCAAGTAATTTTACAGCAAGCAATTCCTGTTAATTCCGCTTATCATTGAGATCTGCAAGGAAAGAAGAACTTGCCACCTAAATTTCAGCTTCTGAGCAGAGGCACAACACCCTCAGCTCCCTCCAAATTGAGAGCCAAAAACTCAATCAGTTCATCAGTGGGTGTGTAACAAAAATTGCCTGCTGTAAATGATAAATGCCAGTCGAGTTGATTATCAGAGCAACACTGTTTCAAATAAATTGTCAATCAAGTTTATCAAATCAACTGACAATTTATCACTCTGTTTTTCCGGTCACATACATGTTTTACCCCTCTTTTTTTCAATTCACATGCATTTTCATCACCTCCATTTTTATCAGTTCATTTTTGTTACTTCCACCCTTGAAGCTACTTTCCTTAAATGATAAATGGCAATTTTCTGTTATGAATGATGAAAGATGAATGCAAATGATGAAACATGGCTTGTTTTCATCATATCACGACTGTTTTAATCAACTTGGCTTTAAAAATAATCAAATTACTTATAATTTATCATTCTATTTGTCATTTCACATCCACTTTTATCACTCTTTTTTCAATTCACACACATTTTCATCACCTCCATGTTTATCAATTAATTGTTGTTACTTCCACCCCTCATACCTGCCTTTATTCCTAAACTGATGTACCTTTGCGTTTCTCAGAAGAACAGACCATGGACTGGTATTCGTTTCAACATGTAGTCCCTTTCTATCCTCTTGTTTACTTCAGTCGTAATTTTTTCCTTCCATCATGATTAACTCCTCATAGTACCGAAGAGGTTACTTTATGTTCTGTTTTACCGCTGAGCACTGTAATTATATCAATGTATAGTACAGCAGGGGGGCAGTAGTTTGGGTCTCTCTCTCTTTTTCTTTCGTTTATCCTCAAAGCAATATATAGAATTGGCCATTATGTGGTAATGAGAATGAAAACCAGTCAGGATGTAACTCATGTTTATCCATTTTTGAGTATCGTACTGTACTAAACAAAGCGAACGGAAAGCCACAATGAAAGGAATGCTGGACGCCTGTGCTGTGGTCACTTTGTCATCTTATCTATAGCTAAAATGACACGGGGGCAAAGGTTCCGGTCAAAGGGTTTAAGACTGAATAAGTAAAATGACTATTTCAATACCATTTGTAACTTTGTCCAATGTCGAACTTACATTGAAACTGATATAAAAGCTGTTGTCTTAAAAGAGGATCAAAGTATGAATAGATCTTTGTCATGTCAAACAATGGCTTTTAGCTATTCAGAGTGTAATCTTTATGAAAACTGTACATGAGCACAGACTTTATCAGCAGAGCCCACATTCTGAAGATCCCACAAACGCATGACTCATACTACATTCACATGGCTGAGACCAGGGATTTTCTTTAAAAAAAGAAAAAAAACAAAAGTAAAAATAAATAAATAAGACAAGGTCAGCGTCAGAAGTCAAATTCACATTTGCTCTCTGACCACTGGCCCAACCTTAAGGCCTGTTTGTCAGAAATCAGTACCATCTTTTAGTTTTGTACTCCTAAGGTCAGATATAGGGAGACCAAGGCAAGAAGTGTCAACACTAAAAGATTCAAGAGCAGTGTTAGTAGAGCAATTGTAAAGAAACTGACACAAAATTGATACACAACAATCAATGGTCACTGGGACTTTTTTGTAGAAAGAAATGGGTGAAAATCCCTCTGTGACCGGTCAGAACTTGAGACTATCATATGTAATGTGACAGCTGAGAAAAGTATGTTTCCATGTGAAGCCTTCAATAATTCCCTGTGGATAAAAAGCTGCCTGTAGCATTTTGAACTTAAATAACAGATGCCACTCTCAGAGTTGCTGCTCATACTTCACAATTAAAATGCACTGCTTTGTATTAAATTTAGGATATCATTGATTTTTTTTTTCAAAAGCATCTTTTACTCATGAAGCTCCTTATGGACTGACATTTAAGTGATAATATCTATGAGAGTCACAATGTGTTTGTAACAGCTAACTCTATGCTAATTTTGATGTACGTCATTTTACACCATTAAATATTCAATCAAAACAAAGAAACAAAAACATATAGCGTTTTGGCACCAAGGGCATACATTACAGCAATCTCTTTGTCTTAGTATTGCTTTTGGTGATACTGCTTGCATCAGAACCAGTTAGACTGCCAGAGACAATACTGTAATAGACAGTAAAGCATATGCTGTCTTCTCCTAAAAAGTCATATTAGAGCACAAAAAAGACCAAAAAGCATAATGCCTCCTAGGTGTATGGTGGAGCGTTCAAAGCTTGGAGCAGATCACAGCAAAACATTTCAGTGTTCTTTTTTAGTTTAATTATATGATCTTCAGTGTCCCTGTATCTTTCTTCAATTTTGTTATCTTTTTAGCACAGTAAGATTAGAGGCAAAAAAGACAAAACACTGTATATTACCTCACTATGCTTCAGTGCTGAAGTGGATACAAGCATATGGAGTTTGATTATTTCAGATAATATTTAATAATAGATTTATTTCTCAGTCAAACTGAGATGCCAAGTGCTCATCCGCCCATCTTTACACTGTGTAGGCTTGCATAAGAACTCAGTCGATGCAAGCAATTTGATAAAAATCTATTATATATTATTGCTTTGATTCCCCTTTATTTTTGAGTTAAGAACTAATAACAATAACAATTCATAATGGTTACAAATGGTTAATGGTGCAGAGTATCATTTATTTTACTGGAACAGCTGAGCACTTTGTAATTCACTATAATGCTAGACAGGCTATCATGTCAGTTACATACAATCCAATGTTTGTGAGATTGTAGTGAGGCATATTGCACACATTGGTGTTATAATTTAATGTGCTCAAACAAAAGGGTTAATAATTTGTCTGTCTCTGCCTGTCTGTTTAAAAGTGCTTATCTCTCTCACTCACTGTTTCAGCAGAAACCTGGTGGTTCATCTCCCAGCTTAATGAGTTGATACTTAACCACAAACAAGCAGGGGGGTGAAATACAGTGAGTCATAAAAGGGGTCATTAACAATGCGGCAGCCCTTACCTCTGCCTCATGTCAAATTGGGCACACTGACAACACTTTAAAAAAACAAAGGCTGTAACACATCCCCTCATCCCGTAAAACTCTTGTGTAATGACAATGTTGCATATTCATCTTGCAGCTTTGTCCATGTAAGCTGGCTGATAAGGAGCCTTATCACAGTGTAGCAATGGCGACCTTTGTCAAGGTCCTTTTGAGAAGTCGTTTATTACCTGTCAAACACTGACTATGCCAGTATTGTTTGCTAGCAGACCAGTCAGCGGGAGAGGGCCACAGGCAGTGTGCCTTATGGTTCTTCCTCATTTGGATCTCTCCAAACAGGGTATTGTTCTTTCTGAGGGCTTCTGTACAAAGAAGAGTAATGAATGAATTTATTTCTTCATGTCATAATCTAAACCTAAACTTTTAAACTTTTTGTACTGAACACATTTGTTTTTTAGGGAGAATCTGATGGAGATTTTAATAATATGATAATATTATTAAATAACATGATCAAATTCATCATTATCGCTTCACATATCACACATCGGGTGAGAATGCAGCAATTTGGTTTACTGTCTTGGGGCACCCAGAGCCAGGCCCATCCCCCTTGTCTCAGCAGCCAGTGGTGACTTTGTGTATGCCAGTGTCGATGGCCAGTGTGTACGTGCCTTACAGCCCGTGAAGTCAGAGACTGTGTTTTAAAAGTGGACAGCCCTACTTTATTTTGGACAGAGAAGAAATCAACATTGGCAACTATGAAGTGGCTGATGGGTTATCCAAACTGAAGGAAAGGAGCTTTTTAGTTAAAGTGATACCTAATCAGTGCTTTAAGATGGAAAAATATTGATAGCTCATAGCATGCTGTTTTGCTCTCGATATCTTGCATTACATTCAGCTCTGAACTTGAATAAACTTTTTAGACAGACCTGTAAATTTCTGATGTTGGGATGACTTTTGCCAAACTCACAGCAGTGATGTATTGACTGGCTCCACAGCTCTAAGCAGGCCTGCATTTCTAAAGACAAAAAATTGTAATTTGCAGTTTTGGTACTTTTCTGTAACTGCTTACAATATGACCACAAAAGTAATTTGCACATATCAGTGAGAGACAAAGCAGAGGCTGAGCATGCTGTCTCTTCTGCACACAAAGTATCACTTTCAGCAACTAAACTCAGCAGTCAGAGCAATTAAAACAATACCCTCATGGTGACGTGTCTTTTTTAAGCCTTTCTTGTTCTAAGAACCGTAGGCAAAAATTTAAGTGTTAAATTATACAATATATATTATCAATGTCGGGGATTTTAAATGGGACCAACTGGTCCCTTTTTGCATTTAGCTACACAGAAGCTAGAGTATTTTAGCACAATCAAGTGACAGATCCCACAGTGCTTAACATTTTGAGAGTCTTCCTAAGTATAATTAGTGACAGCATAAATGGATATCATAAGTCTCATAACCAAAGAGGTTCCTTCACTTAGCTACCATGTTGCCTGTTGTCTGGCAACACGAATCCCTGTCATATATTGTTTTTGCATTGTTGTGAGTAAAATATTAAATACGTATTATGTACATACCAAATTAGCCAAATGGGAAATCACTTCAGTCAGATCTGCATGCATCCTCCTAAAAGCAGAAAACTGTGAATTTCATCTTTGATTGTTTTAGTGGATATATTACAGATAACTGTGAAACACTTGTGAGAATATAGCTGTTGATAAATGTATCAGTTTTTCATGAGACCTCTACAAACCTCATTTGGAGTTGGCAAGCTGCTTTTGCCTTGGAGGGAGATCCCTGACTTTGTTTATTTTCACCTACATGTGTTTCTCCTACTCGAGCACAAGCTTGCTAATTTCTTATTTAATTGCCTAATAAGGAAGATTGAGGTTGGTAATTGGGGGGGGGGGGTTAGGTTAGGTTGAAGGCGAATAGTCACACATTACAAATGTTTCCGTAACAGCCATCAGTTTGCAAAAGCCAAATTTAGCTTTGCTTAATTCCAGAAACCTTGGGTTGGAGTGACAGGTAGGATTAGTGGAGAGCCCAACATGCACAGAAGCATGAAGGCCACAGACAGGAGGTTACAGCAGATTCAGTGAGACAACTCTAGTAAGGACTAGAAACCACCACAAGGAGCAGCACCAGGGTCATGGATGTGTAAACTCAGTGTCAGGTATTGCACAGGAGACATATAATAAAGAGCAGATAGATGAGCCCATTACTAAGAACCCCACAAATCCCATGGACACCCTGACAAATGTAGCAGGTGTTCAGAGGAATAAATATGAGCGGTAGCACAGAAACACATTTTTATATGAAACTTACACCTTTTTTTCACTATTTTAGATTCATGGGAGATTAAATGTTAAAATCAAAACCAACTTTCTTTTTTTTTTTTAAGATAAACTAATCAGAACCAAAGTCACAACATAGCAGTCATAACTCTATATCAACTGAACAACAGAGCATCAGAAAGAAAGGTTGTCAAGATTCTCTTGGCTGTGTTTACAGTCTTCCTTCATGTCTGCAGCATCACAATATCAATAATTCTGTCTGCTAATTATTAATATTAATTCATTCTCAGAAACTACAGGGTTTGAACTATTAATTTTTTTTAAAAGAAAAAAAAATATTCCTTTTCAGTATGGTATTTCATCCAACAAAAAGAAGTGTTCTAGTTGTGAGCTGTTATTCATCTTTGTGGACAATGCAGCCAATATTATGTATTAATATGCATAGTATACTTGTATGATCACAGACCTAAGGAGTTGAGATGTGCAATTTACCAACATGTACTGTGTTGACACTTATCTTGTGTGCTCATGGCATTTTCTATTAAAGAACAATAATGTATAGCACTTTTGCTGTGGATGAATGGATGTCCTCTCTGGACAACCTTATAAGTAAAGTTACAGAACTTTTTTGACTTCTCTCTCCAAAAACTGTCATGGATTTTCTCCACCATGTTCTCACAAGTCTCTCCATTGATGAATACCTTTAGTTTGAAATGTACAGTAGACTAATCTCAACTGCAGTATGGGTGATATTAGTGTGTGTGTGTGTGTGTGTGTGTGTTCACACACACCAGAAATCAGCTCTGTTCAGTCAAATTTAGGGCTTTTGAACCTGTTTGGACCCATTACAGGGGGATAATTATTAGGATAGGTAGATTTATGTGTAGTTGTCCATGCTCATTGACACTGGTAGTATTTCTAGTACTCTAAGAAAGAAAGGTGCCAATGTGTTAATTCTGAAATTGGAGTCCATCCCATTGTGACAATTGCTGGTCTTGGTCTTTTTCCAAACTTTAGTTTTCATACAGCTTAAAAGAAGAGTCAAAGAAACCACATCTTGTGATAATGCAATAGCTCATAAAAAGATTAATTAGAAAGTCCTGAGGCAATAAACATATCCATCTTTTCATAAGGTTGGAAGCTAAGGAGAATGAGCAGGAGGAAAGAGAAGTTGGAGATCTTGGAAAAGTAATAAGCACGTTTTGCAAAAGCTAAGACTCATGTTATTGTCACCTCACAAGCTCATACTGCTCAGCTCAATTTTGACTTCAAGTTATAAATTAGCCTACCGAGTACCAAGATCAATTTAATGGTTTGCAAGGAAGGTTTTTATCAAGGCATTTACATAGTAAAGCAACACCACTTAAAGAAGTTCTGCATCCACTGATAAAGGCTTCAAATTTTGCTTCTGCCAAGCTTCTGTCTTAGTGCCTTCAAGCACACTCCCACTTTTAATGAGAAAATGTGATGATATCACAGGTAATTAAAAATGAGCAAATCTGATTCATTCAGAACAATGGCACTGACAAAATTAAAAAAAAAAAAAAAAAAACCACACTAAACCTGCACTAAAGTGTGATGCCAGCACAATGTTCTGTTTAAAAGGCTGCACATGTTCAATTAAACAGAAAACGTTGTATTTTTCACAATTTGGAACTGCTTGTTGAAAGAAACTGATGATAGAATCATGGTTGAAGTGAGCAAAATGCAATCCAGCGGTGTGTAAAAGCCTCTCAGTTACCTTTTGTCTGACAGAATAGCTGACTCCACATGACCACATCAAAGGGCCACTTGGCATACAGTGTCTCATTCTACAGACTAATTATAGTTTTGTTTTAATAAAGTTCCCGTCTGTCTTTCATTATATCGATATCGCCGTGCATCAGAAACAGTTTTAATATTGTTAGCTTCCTTCACTAAAGATGTCAGACACTTTCCTTGTTATGGTTTCAACATGAGGTCTAATTTGAAGAATGACTGCATTACTATATACTCACCATGCCATTAAATTAAATGGTATGAGAGTCCATTGCAGCTTGACTTTTTATATTGAACCTCAGGGTAACAGGTAAATCAAGTAGCAAGAGTCTTTTATTCCAGCACACACCAACGTACAGGCACACACATTGTGCACGTACACACACAATCTAGCTCTCGACTCTGTTGACTGAGAACCGGGCATCAATCTTGAGGAGGTCAGAAACAACCTTGTGGGATTCTCAGTGATGATTCATTGTAGGCTATCAACAGGCTTGGGCTTAAATGGTCCTGAAGGGCAATGTTAATGGAGAGAGGGAGGTGCCATATTTTTTGTGTCAGACTGTGCGTTTTCCTGTCAGCTCTTTATGTTTTATCATTTACCGCAAATGTGTTTGGCAATCTCAGTGCCTGCTACTTAAACTGAGTCCCCATTTGATCTTCTGACTTCGCCTGACTTTTTGAGTCAGACAGCGGGACAAGCTTGGACAAACACTGTGGTTAGGCATCACTCTCAATCAGTGGAGAGATAGAATCTGTCAATGGGCAGGAGCGCGGTTATCATTTTTTGATAAAGACTCAACTGTCCAAGTCTGACTGTATCCTATAAACCTGTTACTCTGTACTCCGCTCTTCAGAAAAAAAACCCATCTTCATTTCAAAGATATCATTTTGCTCATCTTTAATATTTCACAAATGATTGTGTATATCACTGTTTTTTTTTTCTCCAATACCAGGGAGCTCTGCAATTGTTTTTTTTTTCCCTCCACAGTTATTTTGTCCTTTTATTTTGGCTTGTTTTGTTTTCCGTAAGAACCGGCTCTAGGCAGTTGTGTTAATAATTCCCAGCAGTTCTAGAGAATGCATACTTTTTCAGACTTTCTTCTGACTCACCAATGAGTTAGAGAAGAAAAAAAGCTGAAAGTGAAATGTAAGCAAGAAAGGGAAAATTGCTAGCGAAAAATCATGAATATTACATGGTTTTGGCAAACTTGATTATGAGACCTTAACCTATGTAGCTCTACAGTCTGAGTCTAAAGTACAAGCCCCTTTAAAAAAAAAAAAACCTGTCAGACAGTTAAAGAGTTGTGCTTGCTTTATCTTAGGAGCTTTTAGTTCCATTTTCATTCAGAAAGACACAAGACGAGATTAATATTTGGCAGAAAAGTTATTTTTATAGTTCGGTCATTTTAGTTCAGTTTTTGTCTCTCTCCATATCTCCGACTGGATACGTCTGGGACCAGTAAGCTGTTTTTGTAAAACTGCTTTTCAGCCTTCTGTAGCCAGCACCCAGTGAGAACTTTGAAACTTTGTGTGTTGGGCTATGACCTAAAGTAGGTCTCTGATGGCAGAGTGCAGCATCATGTCTCCTTCTCTCCCTTTAAGAGATAGAAATAGAATGCCAAAAGCTGTAGTCATGTGGAAGACAAACCAAGTAGATGTTAACATACCAGTCCTTACAGAATAATGTGTCAGCTGGATTATGTTAGTAATGGTTATCTATATCCTCATAAAAATATTTATGCTTCATTATTACATGTTCGCTTGACTCATTTTCACACTCTCCCTTATCTTGGTTAATCTAGACTCATCTGACTTTGCTCTCTTCCGTCTCTCTTCCTCACTGATTATTCATCCTCTCTTCTCAGTTTCTCACTGCCTGTTAGAATGTCATTTAGACTCCTCCTACTCATTCTCACCTCATCGCCCTTATGTGTTTATTCTCTCATTATTTTTAACCCTTTCAGTTTTTCATTTCTCATTCATTTCACTCATCCCCTTATGTCCTCTGCAGTCATCTCTGTTTTTCTATCTATCTATCTATCTATCTATCTATCTATCTATCTATCTATCTATCTATCTATCTATCTGTCTGTCTGTCTGTCTGTCTATATATCTATCTTTCTAGCTAGATATCTGTTCAGTTTTTTCTCTCCTGTCTTGGTTTCTTCCTCCTGTACTCTGTCTCCTCTCTCTCTCTCTCTCTCTCTCTCTCTCTCTCTCTTTCTCTCTCTCTCTCTCTCTCAGAAAACCCATTATGTTAAAAGATGTGGACCATTATGGGGCAGACAATGCAATCAGTTGATTAAAGGCTGCTTCACCCTCCTGCACCAATCAGTCAGTAGCAGGGAAGGCTCAGTGTTCGCTGTCCACTTTTGATGTGACCTGGGTTAGTTGCCCTTACCGTAGAAATCACCTTCAACATGTGATGAACGTTTGTGCCCCAGCCATCAGAGAGACTTTCAGATTTTACCATGATTTGTGAGATTTTTGCTTATTTCCTACTTATTTCCTGAGAACCTATTTGCGAGGTATTTTCCGCAAATTGTAAGCAGCTTGCCGACCACCGTAGGGAGGTTATGAAATTGTATATCACAACTCCTGTACTTAACAGATGGTACCACAACCTCTGAATACCTCTTCCATAATACATCATAAATATATCAATAATGGCCTCTGTAGGACTCATAATGCCTCATTAAATATAACAGAAAGGAAGAAACACAAACATGCATTCTAGCAATGATGTGATAGTATGAACAAATACCTCAAAGTGTCATGAGCCAATGAACCATAGTGCTGCTCATAAAATGTTCATATGATAATCACACAAGGTATAATCATCCTTCGATGATAAGGACTTGTGATATGCATTATGGATGGCATATACAGCACTATCTATATCATCGTTATGCTGTGAAGAGGTTATTTATAGGGATTTTGTGAAGCTTAGACATTCAAGTGACAGAAACTCCGAACTGTGTGTTTCCATTATTATTCTGGACCTTTTCAGGCTGGACAGCTTTGTCTGTTGGGCAAAAGTGATTGTGGCAATTGGTTTCATGAATGAGAAGTGACATTAATCATTGTATTTTATCTTGAAGATATCTCTATCTTTCCCCCTACTCTTTCAAACAGAGTCTCTCTGAGACATTAATCTGAGGAGGCCAATTACTCTCCATGTATCATGTTCCATGTCTCTTTTTAACTATCAATCACACATACTGTTGAACTGTCTTCCTTCTATCCAACTTCTTTGTAACACTCTCAAACACACAGAGACACACATACATACACTTTTCAAGAACTCTCTCTCTCTCTCTCTCTCTCTCTGTTTCCATTTCTCACATAGACACTCACTCATATAAAAAACATACTCTCATACCCTCTGATGGTCTACATTGCTAACCCAACAAAACTGTTTGCACTCATCACACACTCACCCTCTGCTCCAGTGTCATAGCACAAGAGAAAGGTACCTCTCATATTATCATTGTGACTGTGACTCTCTGGAACTGGACGAGTGAATCTGTCCACTCATTTAGATTGTGGGGGGCCACCGGCACATTCGTTTGCTGTCACAAATAACCATCCATCTGTGCAGCACTTGTCATGGGAGGCATTTCCCTGGCCAACCTGCCATTATCTGACCGCCCTGACACTCATCTAGTCAACAGCTTAATATGTCCCCTGAGGAGCATGGAAATGAAACACATTTGGTGGGCCTTCCCCATTGATTTTCGTTTTTGTCAGAGACTGTTGCGCTTTAAAAAGAAATGAAAGAAAGAAAAGAAAAAGAAAAAAAAAGAAAAGAACTAGTGCCAGAGAAGGATAGAGGTGAATCAGAGCCAGTCCTGCCAGCAGAATGCATTACAGGCAATAATTACATTACCTGTTATGATTGGGAACTGTTGGGAGAACTAACAAACAGCACAGTGGTGCCATGGGCAGCTTTCAATGTGTCGCAGGGCTAGTTCACTTTGACTCAACTGCCATCTGCTGGATATGTAGGTTGCACAATTCCCCAGTGAGAGAGCTACTGCTAATGAGAGAGAGAGAGAGAGAGAGAGAGAGAGAGAGACCACAGAATGCATCAGCTTCCGCTTCATGTGTACAGAGTGTATGTACTACAGGAGCAACTGTCTGGATCATCTTGCCTCAATAATGTCTGCAAGAGCTGACAGGATCATGTTCCATTTCATTCACTTCTTCCATAAAATGTCACTCTTAGAGGAGGAGGAGGAGGAGGAGGAGGAGGAGGAGAGTGCTTGCATTCCTCGTTCCATTTTCTCCCATCATTCATCTTGTTCCACCATTGCCTTTCATCAGAATTTTCTGAACTGGCCATACATTATTAGCTAGTCAAGATTTGCGCAGCAGTAAATCTCACATTACTGTTTATTATGGGAGTGTCAAGCTGTGTTGCTGAGTACACTTTCTAGGAAGCGCTGGGTACAGTTGCTGCATAGCTAATATCCTTCACCTGCTGGAGAATGATTCTGCAGTGCCCCTGACCTCTTTTTTTTTTCTTCGTTTTAACGATGCCTTCATGGTGTCTTCCACCTCAGCTTTGAGGACTTGGCCTAGAATTCAAAATTAGAAAGGAGTTCAGCAGTCATTTTTAGTGGCGTCTTCCTCTATCAAAAGACTAATTTTCTTCAACAGAGACCTCAAAATGTCGGACTGCTGAGGATTTATAAGCCTGACAATGGAGAGGAGGATAAAACTGGCATTGTACAGCAGGTTCACATATGCTAGCATTTGCTTTCTTACGTTACTTTGGCACATCTTTCATTCACTGTTTAAAAACAAGTCTGGATTGATCTCCCATCTTACTGATGACTTGTGAGGAGGTAGGAAGACCTATAGATTAGATTAGAAACCTATTTTAGCATTAGTCACAGACAGTAATATCAAACATCCACTTCATCCCATGAAGTAGACAAAAAAAAGACTGGTATGTAGACCAAAGTCAACATGTAACATATTTTTGTAGAAAACCGTCAATGTTTGACCGTTGCAATTGTAATTTCTGTCCCTTAGAGGCTGCTCTTCTTCCTTTACGTTAATGTTAACGTATGTTAGCATTGGCTTGGTTTTCCTTTTTGTGCTTGGTTACACAGATGTCATTTTGTTGAAGAATGCTTGAGACAATGTAGCATGAAATTAGTCATGGCTAAGGTCAGGCTTGGCTTGGGGTTAAGGACAGTGACCTTGTCACTTTTCATAGGACTGTTTGAGTGACATTTCATACAATTATGAAATAAAGTCATGATTAACGCTTTTCCCAAACATGAATATTTGTCATCTCTTTCACACACTCAATTTGTAAATATAAAGCTTTCGAGGCAATTTTCCAAATACATATGTTGAAGGAATATAAATTAACATGTCAGTGGGCCATTCCCATAAGTGAGACAGATGCTCTGAATCAGTCATCTGTGGCTTCTCACATTCTGTGACACAGAGTTGAAAACTAAAACAATCAGCTGTTCAACTTTCTTTACAACACTGCACACACATACACGCGCGTGCGCGCACACATGCACACACACACACACACACACACACACATACATAAACACACATATCCATTCTGTGTCACTCCATGGTCCTCCCCAACACAAGATGTAACCAGGCTGCAACTGGTTACATCTCCCTCCATCTCCCAATATCTATCTATCTTCTTTTTTAATGCACAGCACCAGCCCCCCTATGGGTGTTTGCTAATATCTGAGGATCCTTCTGTTATCCCCTGTGCAGCCGCAGTGCTTCCTGGCTTAGGCCCAGATTGGAGATTTGAAGCGTATCTGGGTCAGGATTGAGGTCCCCTTCTGGCTTAACTAGAGAAAGAATAGGTCGTGCCTTTGTACTCCATGGTCTTTTTGATTCTTTACTGCTTTAATGTTAAAACTCTGTCTCTCTGTTTCTGTCTCTGTCTCTCTCTCTCTCTCTCTCCCTCTCTCTCTCTCTCCCTCGCTCCCTCCCAGATACTCAGATACTCATGACCAGTTGTGATGCTTTTCATTTGTGATGTTTCTCATTTCACGCAATCTTTTTGCCACTGATTTTTTCTGCCTTGTTAGTTATTGTTTTTAATTAGAATTTCCATTTTGCAACAAGCCAAGATGGAAAACAAAAACAGAAAAGAAAAGAAGAAACAACCTTGAGAATTACTGAAAATTCAAATGAACAGAATACAGTATACAGCATTTATGGCGAAATGAATAGCAATTGCACGTTGAGAACCACGGTCACTGAAAGGTTATGAGGGGCAGTATACACCATGTAGTAGGCCATATGTTTGGAAAATGTGTGGGAAAGGGTCTGTAATTTCTCTCTCTCTCTCTCTCTCTCTCTCTCTATCTATATCTATATCTATCTATATATATATATGTGTGTGTGTGTGTGTTGTACAGGAAGCTGGAGAGGATGGGAAGTGACAGCGGCCCAACACATAGCAAACTCAGATGAAGACATTGGCTGTACCTCACAGTCCAGCAACCACAGCAATGAGATTTAAGGAACTTGTGAAGAAGGTTCTTACACAACTGATTATGAAACAAACCGAAAAAGATAGGATAAGATGAACTTGATAAGATAAAGTCAGTTCTCATTTCAGTCTCTTGACTTTTTCACTCATATGACAAAAGACTCCAGGCAGAAATCCAATCTTTCACAAGGGGGAGAACAGGCTCAGGAGAGCACCCTGGATGGGATAAAACCAAAGAAGATATGGAGGGGGCTTTTGGCCGGGAATCCTGCACCGTGGACAGAGATGGATGAAGGTGGTGGTGGATTGAGGGCAAAGCAAACCTTGAGTGCTATTTCCTCTGCGCTGCACTGTGGTGCTTGAGGAGAGAGTGAGAGAGAGAGAGAGAGAGAGAGAGAGAGAGACACAGGCAGGTAATCCCCCTGCTCAGAGAAGCAGAGCTGGACAAGGATGAAAGGAGGAGACTCAGAGAGACCTCAGCGTGAAGACTGGAGAAGAAGCAGAGAGAGGGAATTAGGCTTTCTGCAACAGGGGGCTGCAAGAAGCTGCGTGCTTGACAGGGAAGCAGAGGCAGTCTTCAAGAAGATGGCAAATGCTAGCATGTTGCTATGAAAAGAAAACTGACATAATCTCACCTCACCACTTAGGATTTCCATTCACAAAACTCAAGGCATTAGCCTCCATTTACTTCTGCAAGTATCAGATAAACAACAGCATAACATCATTTAATAATGCTTTCAGAAATAATTAATCAAGTATCCTGTTGTTACATCACAATGAAAGGAAGAAATTAGTAACTAAAGTAAACAAAAGTAGACAAATTGCAGTTAAATGTGAAATATTTCCTCTGACATTTTGCACATCTCGCATAATTTACCGTATCAGTTTCTTAATTACTTTACAAAGTTTATTATAATGAAATGTAATTTAGATTGCATCTTATTGTGTTTGTGAAAGGAAGATGGAAAATGTAACAAGATGAAAAAGTTCTAAGAATGATGTCCACTATCTAGAACGACTTGTAGCACCAAAAGCCCTTTGTGAGAGCAGGCTCTTTGGAAATGGTCTCTCATCACCAGTGCAAGTGTCAGCTAAGTTCCATCTCTCACTTTTGTAATTGCTATGATTAGTGGCAGGGGGTCATTTTGTTGTTGGAAACATCTGTGCAACAGCGAGTCTTTTTTGGAGATAATGAGCCAATGTAATCTATCTTCCCGTTTTCATTTGGTTTGATTAAAGCATTTGTCTCAGACAAGCCTTACTTGATGGCACCCTTAATGAGCATTTCATAATTCCCAGTAAAATTAGCTTAATTTTCATGGCATCTCTGAAATAGGGCAGCATCTAGTGTTTACATTTAATGTCCAGCTGTGCTGTCTCCCTCAGTCTAATCCGAACTGTCATCACCATGATTTCTTACAATTAGACAGGCATATTGTACTATAATTTTTGTTGTTTCATTTCTGAAAATAGGTGAAGAATGATTGCAAAAGAAGTGATTTAAAAAGTTGTTTTGCATCCTGCTCCAGAAAATACATTTTGTCAAGTAATTCAAGAACGACCAACAAGGTTACTTTTCATAATGTGAAAAGAAGAGTAATTTGATCTTGGGCTAAAACATGGTGACATGTGTCTCTCGAAGGTCATCCAAAAAATTACACTGAGATAGAGATTTAGTTTAGTTACATCCAGCATAATTTAGTTAAATCCAACATGTGTTCTAGTCTTTAAAAAAAGCAACAACATAAAGAGTCTTTATGAAGGTTGCATGTAACCTCAGTGTCCATCAGCGCTACTACATCATAAACTGAAGGCCATATATGGATACAGCCTACAGCTCTGGGCACTAGAGCTCTGGAGCCATTAAGAAGTCTCAGCTCCTCCAGACCCGTCGCCTTGCTCTCAGCATCAGGTGTATAATTAAGCGATAGCCAGAGGGGGCTGAGGGTACGTGAGGAGAGAGGCATCTGGCATGGCCTGATGAACTGCAGACTGTTTGGATAGAGGACTCTTAGGGCTACATCACTGCCAGCTCAGGTTTGAGCTCGGAGCTAACACTTCACCAAAGAAAAAAAATTAGTGGCCTGCTCAAGTAATAGAGAAAGAGGGCAGAAATGGTCATATTTTCCTCTGATGTTGTTTCTTATATCTTGTAGCTTCTATCCCACTTTTGAGATGAAGAGAATAAAAAGACGCATGTGAATTTAGAGGTAAAGAGTGTCTCTTTCATGTCTCTGACTAAAGCCAATCTGTGACTCAGATCTACCAAAACAGTAGCCGTGCTGGAACCAGCATGAGAAAGGCCGAGACAGACTGTTATGTGTGTTGTTCAACTCAGAAATAGGGCTCTCCCTGATCACGTAACAGGCTGTGTTGACGTGGCTCTCGGTATGATAGTTAAGAGATAAAAATCTCATTTACAACTTCATTCCTTGCTGAAATAACAGTCATCTTTTCAATGCATCCACACTGTTTGATGTTCCTATGCACTGTAACTAAACTCAGCTGTCACATTTAGATTTAAATAATGAGCCAACTGTATTATTGTACAGTGGCTCTTTCTGTTTGATTCAGACTCATGCACAGCCCGCCTGCAACTATCAGCCTGCTGCCAGCTCTTGAAAGGTACTGAATGTGAAGTGAGGCATAGTTGGCACTGCCAAGCTGGTGGGCACACTTAACACAGCAAACCCCACCCCTATGCCCCCCCCCCCTCTTTTGTGGCAACTGTCCCCAGCATTGCCTCCAGGTTTCACCGCAGTGGACCAGAGCGAATGCACAAAGACTAATTAACTACACAGGCTGTGAGGAGGGCGAGCTATATTTGTCTCCAAGCCGGGTGACAATGACTAAACAAAAAAAGAAGGAATAAGGGTGCAATCCAGCCTCGTATCAGCCCATAATAAATGTACAGCATCCCAGGGAACCCAGTGGATTAAGATGTCATGTGAGAAGCTTTCCTTGTGGATGTGGGAGATCTTTTTCCATTTATTCAAAGGAGGATCAAACAGAAGATTTCTTCCCTCTCTCCTTTTCTGCCTCTCTTTCCCACTCGCTCTCTAACTTTCTCTCTCTCTCTCCCTCTCTCTCTCCCCTTGCCCTTTTCCAACCATAATGAGGATAAAGCGTTACTATGGTAACCCAAGTACTCAGGTACAATTTATCTTTGTAAGCCTTTGCAAATAGAAGCCCAGTCTTACCAAAGCACCAAAGGTTCTTGCATGAAAGAAGATAAAAAAGCAAGGCTAAGTAGGAGACAAAATAATAAAGCCATTTCTGAGGGGCATGTATGGATGGAAATTCAATTAATTTGCAGATAATCAGAAACAGACGCATGTCAGCTTTTTTTTTTTTTTTTTTTCACACAACTGGAAGACCTTAGCGAGTTTCCTCCTAATGAGATGAAACTACTCATTTGAGCTCTGCTTTCTATCTGATTTCACCATCTATGACTGCAGAAATTTTAATCTCTTTCAAATCATCAAAGGGACTCAGGGATAGTGATAGCTCATGAAACCCAACCCCCAAAGTAGAAGTGATTTTCTACAGAAAGGAATGCACCACAATTTAATTTTGCCGCAGTTACCTGGAATTTAACCATGGCTGTCTGTGCAACAATCAATGTGCTGCCTCCAATAGGTGACAAGTTGAGCTGACGCAGATGAATAATGCATACCGTTCGATATTATTTACAAGGAACACTGCATTTCTTCTTCCTTTGAACAACTCCGCTGTGCAAGCAATTCTATCCATCTATGTATCTATCTATGCATCTAATCCATGGATCTATCGATTTATCTAGATAGATAGATAGATAGATAGATAGATAGATAGATAGATAGATAGATAGATAGATAGAATTTGACTGAGGCACTAAGCCCAAGGGACAGACATCTACTAACTAGTTTGACTTCTTAAGAGGTTCAGAAGTTTAGAGGGGAGAGACAGTTGCAAACATAGTGACATGAAGAATATCTAGCAAATGTGATTCATGAGCTCAAAACAAGCTCTAACCTTTAAGTTACCTTTCACTCTGTGCTGCTTTGCGCTTGTCTGGTCCGTTGGCACACAAGCTAAGCTTGGCTATTGGAACCTTTGCAATGGAGCTGAGAGAGGATTTGTATGGTTCGGATGAAGAAGTGGTTTTAAAGATTTGAGCTTTGTGGTTTCTCTTCTGCCGTGTCAGAGCATTTTGTCCAGTGCAGTGAAATAGCCTAAAAGCCTTGGACTGAAAGGTATTTCTATGACATTATACGTTCTACATGTACAGTGTAGTTTACAAACCACATAGCAATGCCAGATAAAGAAAAGGATTAAAAAAAAAAAGCTGTCTGCTAGGTTTCTGTGGCCACAGTGTGGCTGTGAGAAGAGTGGAAGCAAAAGAGGGGAAATCCTGGCATCACCCTGCACCCTCTAAATTATGAATGCTATTACTTTATTTATTGTCTCCATCTACCATTGTGTAAGGAAGGACAATGACAACTTTACAGTGCCACTCACCACAGTTCATATTTCATTCTATAAACGTGTTTATATGTGTGAGTGAGAGAATTGAAGGGAGTAGTTCGCACTAGGTGACAGGTAACAACAGGGTAACTGACCAATTGGGGAGGTAGTAGAGGATTTTCTGTGTTGTAGGTTGTGTTGAGGATCCTGATGACATTATGAGTAGGAGCGAAGAATGAGATTCAAGGATTCACATCTTAAGAAATGGAAGAAGGTCTGTGTTCTCTTATTTGCAGCGTCAGCAAGAGCCCACGTAGTCCCAGCACCCTGGCAATGAATGTCTTAACAATAGCATTTTGATGATCACCTAATTAAACTCTCCTGCGGTAGCTGTAAAATTCTTAGTTACACATTTATTTCATGTGTCATCGCATACACAAGAATTTAATTATAAAGGTAAGAACTTATTAGTACATTAACTCTGAGATACAATACAAAGCGTTGAATCCCACCCCATACATAAAGGGAGAATAACATTTAAAGCCATCTGTTTCCCTTGTATGAAAGCCTAGAGGACAGGACAGCAACACTTTTTTTTCTCATTATAGTAAAATAAAAACCAACTGTTTTCTCAAGATTTCAAATTTAATTATCTCATTATCTACGTAACATTAGCCACATAAGAATTGTTTTCTCAAGAATTTTAATGAATTATCACATCATCACAACTTAACAATTAATTGTTCTTTCCAGATCTAAATGTAATTATCGTGTAATAACAACATAGTTAATTGTTTTCTTGAGATGTCAACTTCATTCTCTAACACTTAGTTGTTTTTACAAGATCACAATGAGGCAGCATTTATTTGCATTTGTATTTGTATTCGAATGTAAGTGGAAATAGGCACAACAATCCTGTTTTTTGTTTTTATTACACCTCTAATTTAATATAGTTAATATAAATGTTCTTCAATAAACTGTTATAATAATTATGAACACTTAAATGTAATGTTGGTTTATGGTTTTCATATACCCAACAATAAACATGTAGCCTATAACCATAAACATCAGTGAAAAGAAAATCATTTTAAAACTAACATTCAGTTCCTAATCCATACTCAAGCCAGTGAACTAAACTCTAAACAAATAAATGCCTATGTGAACATTGTGAACCCTGCCACCACCAGCCCTAATTGGAGGACGCAACCATGTGACACACAGACTGCCTTCAGAAATTACGACTGTATTCTCATAATATTACAACTTTATTCTCGTAATGTTATGACCATATTCTCGAAATCTCAGAATTATGTGTACCTACTACTCCGTCGTAATGAGGAACACCAGCTATTTGACATGTTTGGGGTTTTTTCCTCCAGAACACACATCATTTTTAAAATATTTGTACAAAATAAATATTCGTATAAACCCACTATTTGTGCTTTGCTGAATACCGTATTCGCATTCGGCTCCACCCCTAATACATACCTACCTACATACATACATACATTATATATATGTATATATATATGTGTGTGTGTGTGTGTGTGTGTGTGTGTGTGTGTGTGTGTGTGTATGTATATGTATATGTGTGTGTACATACATACATACATATATATGTGTGTGTGTGTGTGTGTGTGTGTGTGTGTGTGTGTGTGTGTGTTTGTGTATGTATATATGTATGTATGTATGATCACACAGCAAATGAGTGATGTGAGAAAGAGGTTATTGGGTATTAGAAAGGGTACCGGGTATTCTAATGTCAGAGGACACACAGGAGATGTTTTAGGAATGTTACAATTAAGTTTTGTGTTACTTCCACTGGAGTGTGTAACTCAATTATTAATTACCAAACACAAGAGAAGAGACTGGTAAAAACACAAAATACTACTTTGATCAGGGATTAACACAGGTGGAAATTGAACTGTGCCTAAATATAATAGATGACATTAAAATTTGCCTGCTTAACTTCAGAGGATGATTGGCACACCTGGGATTTTTTTGGTCAAATACAACTTAGTGTTGCTGAGGATATTCATTTCATTGTTAATTTTTAATGTCATCCTCAGTATGTAGACACAGTGCAATTTCTGCTTGTGTTAATCCCTGATCAAAGAAGAATTTTATAGGTTCGTCAGTCTCTTCCACTCTGTCGTCTTGTACAACTTCCAACTATATAACTGTTATCTCATGAAAACAATTGATTGTTATTTTGTGATGATGAGAACATTATGTTTGGAGCTTGAGAAAACGATTCAACGTTATGTTGTGATGACTAGAAAGCTAAATTGAGACCATGACAAAAAAAAAGGGGTGCTATGACATTAATCAAAAGAAAAAAAAAGTTTTGCAGACGTGTCCTCTCATGGCTTCCATGTCTGTGTGTGTCTCTGAGGGAGTGTTTAAAATTAATTATCTGAATAAGCCTCCTGTCCTTTAATTTTTGCCTTCATTTACACCAGGGTTTTTTTTTTGTTTTTTCAGAAACGTAATGGGTGGAGTTAGTGCCAGTTTCACCCATCTGGCTGCATGTTTATGAGGGAGAAGTAATGAGGGCAGTACATGATAACAGCAATAGAATGAAGTGAGTGCTGTTCATATCCCTTTCTGGTGCAGTAGTAATGGTATATTGCAGTGGATGTAGTGGTAAAACTTAATTGCTATTAAAACTGGACTGATTGTTAGGGTTACTCTAAACATGTCAAAAATATAATTTAACCCCCTAGTGGTGATATATGTGCTTTCCAATCACCAGATTGTGGAGGCAGAATGATTAATGTTCACTGAGTAACATCTCTTCCCTCAGGGATTCAACACCTTCAGAGTTTTAGGCGCTAAACACCCTGTCAGAGTGTTTTTCTCAGGTGCCATTTTAGTGAGAGAATGCTTCCCACACATTACTTTAATTTGTTTACCAGGCATTTCACACTTGGAGGCACTTAACACCACAGTGTCATTTGGAGTCGTCAGTGAGTTGCACAGAGGGTCTGCCAGGTCTCAGGTTCCCTCCACAGATTCTTGACTCTCAACCAGTTAATCACCTGCCTTTGACCAGTGCCCCCAGAGCTGACACAAGGTTCTGGTGGATACAGTGTGTATGTGTCCAGCTGCTGGGACAGTAGTCTGAGGGCTTGCCTCTGGCACAGAATTCCACTTCTGAGTGTTTATCTCACTGTGCTCTAGCTCTGCAATCAATATTTTCTAAATGTCACCTAATCCATCTGGCCCAGGTCTGTATTAATATGGGACCCTTAAGTGGAGGGGCATGGTGAACCATTACATAATTCATAGTGTTTGTTTTGTGACAGCCAAGGCTGAATGAGGAATATGGAGGACTGCTTACTTTTCATTATTTCCATTAATTCTGGTTTAAGATTGGCTTTGCCTGTGCTAATTCTTTCCTTTTCTTCTTTTTTTTTTTTTGGTCTCCAGAGTAATAATTTTTACTGCTGGAGCTAAAATGAAGGCAACTGGCTCAGTATTCCCTCAGATTAAATGCTGTTGGCATTTTAGACCAGTTCTACTTGTTTCTGAGTGGTAACTTTTTCCAGTCTAATGCTTAGGTGAGAGGAGGACAGAAGGACTTTAACTCTCTTCAAATCCACAGAATTTAAATGATCTCCCAGATTCCCTCTCCATTAAAGTTCTAATCAATACAGATTGGACAAGAGCTACTCTGAATTCAAATTAAAAGGAATATACTGTTTGTGGAAATTTCATTTTCTTCCTTTCTTACTCTAAATTAAGTCAAGTTTAATTATTCACACAGTGGGAAATACAGAAGCACAGTGTTAGAAATGGAAGCTCTTATTATGAATAGTCTCCACACAAATCCGCAGAAACAGAACTGTTTCCTCCACACGTAAAGACCTATTCCTCCATCAAAAACAAAAGTAAACTCACAAACATATCAGAATGCTATTGTAAAATGTTGGCTGCATCATTAGCAATTTACATTGCTGTTTACTTCTCAGCGTATGAATTTTGCATGACAAGACTTCTTTCACTGTGGCACACCACATTGAATTTTCAAAATTACACCCCAAGAGAAAAATTTGTGAGGGCAAAAAGTCCAGAAATCCTTTCACTGTCTTTATGCCTTGTAGTTATTTATTTTCTCCAATTAGACTTGCTTTAGTCTGGGGTTGTTCTGGGTTCCTTGTTTAGATAAGAGGGAGTCAAACTGAGTGAAGTGTGAAGGGAAAGAGAGGGGACGCTTATGAATACCCAGAAACTTCTCTTTCACAGGAAGCCCTCCAGGAGGAAGATGTCTCAAACAATTAGCTTCCTGACACATTTTTCTTTTGTGGACTGGTGTGTGAGCTCACTGAGATCATGGTAACTTCCTCTGAGACTTCCGGACTTAAGACACAGTTTCAGATCTGTTTTGAACATCTTTTGAGTTCTGATGTAACCTAATGCAGGGCCTGTGCTTGGATATATGATTGATTAAACTTTACTTGCAGTCCACTGGCTTCAGATTACATCATTTGCTTTTTGTAAGCACTTTACCAGGGCACCCTGGATCAGCCATGAGAGAGAATGTGCTCAAACGAGTATAACAGAATGAAAGTTAAAATACGGCTGAGAAAATCTTTGAAAGAACTATTCACACTGTATCAGTTTTGTTATTTTAAAAGGCTACAAACAAAATCCCATCACAAAAAAAGTCATTAATGTTACAGTTAAGATTTGGGTTATGGCTAGGAATCTTTTGCAACTTGTCACACTTGTGTATTAGCGACATTACGCACAATTATGATACAAACGTTATTGCTTAAAAGTCCCATATTGATGTTTTCCCAAATGCCAATATTTGACATCTTTTCACAAGATCAGTTTTACATTATGACTTCAGTCATGGTTTCAGCCTGTGCTAATGTAATACTTGTGCCAAAACACAAACATCTTTTAAGATTTCTAGTAAGAGGCAGAAACAAACATTTCCCTCCGTCCCCATCTCTTTTCATCGAGGCTCTCCTTGCTTATTTTCTTTGCTTTGTTTATTTCCATCCCCCAGGTCTTCATTAGCTTCTCTGAAAAGCACCATCCAAATATGCAGCTGTCTAGCTCTGATGGGCATCTGTACCTGTCCCTGATTAAGAGGAAGGATTCATTGTCAGTACTGCCATCATTCCCTCCCACCACAGTGTCTGGAGACTTCATTCATGAAGGATGTGTGTCTAGGCCAGGCAGTCTGTGACCCAGAACCGATCGGATATGTGCTGAAGCTATGACCATCGGAGGTGTCACCTGGGGAGCGACCCACATCTGGTTGCTCTCTCTCTCTCTTTCTCTCTCTTGTTCTCTCTCTCTTGTTCTTTCTCTCTCTCTCTCTCTCTCTCTCTCTCTCAGTGAGTCAGCTCAAACATTTCATCAGTCCCTGGTATCCTCTTACAGAGAGGCACCTTGTCGCAGAATGGACACATTACACATTAGTGGTCCAAATTGGGTAGAAAATTGTTTAAATTCATTAGTCAAATTGATGTTCACTCATAACAAAGCTGACATCTGTCAAAGACTGTTTATATTTCTTTTCAAATGCAAAAGCTGAGTTATGCATTTAAGATAAAAAGGCTAATTTAAATTTTTTTTTTGTGAATTTTGTGGATATCATCCAGTAATATGTTGTCTTTTGTTCAAGGAATGGCTATCTGTAATGCAAGTGTCCATTCTGCAACAAAAGTGAAAAAGAGAGGCCTTTAGACCCTGTCATCATCCAATTCAGCATGCTTGTGGGTGCAAGACATCGATAAACAGCTAGACCAGCATGATGGATGGCAGCAGGAGCCGCTGCATTTCTTTTGTGCCTGTATGTAGTCACAGCGGATTAAAACATTCATCAAATTAATGCCCAAGTGTCATAAGAGCCTGGGGAACTGAGCACTGTTCGTTAGAGAAGAAACACAGTAATAAGCACAGACACCCAGGCGGGGTGGGGTGGGGGGGGGGGGTGCTTGGTTTTGGATACCAGAGATTGAGAGAGAGAGAGAAGGAGAGGAAGAAAAAGAGGAAAGAGGAAAGATGGGGAACTCCCCAGCATCCCAAAATGGATTCCCTTTTGGCTAGACTTAAGACTGAACTCTTTTGTCTGGATCCGATGCAAGTTCATCATACACGGTTGCCATTTTGCATTATTCTAAACACCTATTTCTAAAAAATAAGTATTGTACAGCTCCATTTTGTTAGTCTATGTAACATATTGTTTTGTGTAGACAAAATGATACTGATTACGTTTTGGGTTTTTTTCACTCAGCGTCATATTTCGTTCACAGCAAATAGCCATGATGATGTTGCATATCTGGTCATTATGGCTGGTGAGATGCTCCAGTCCCCAACTCAAAGGAGCAGTAAACAGCTGGTGTCATGTTAGGCTGGATGGAGCTTCACCGAGGCCTGAAATCCAGCAGGAGCCATAGCAGCCACGGTGGTGCTGATTAAAATCGAGTCAAGATTGTCCCAGTACGCTCGCCTGCATCCACCACTCACCGCTCATCCACCCACTGTGCCAAACGGCTTTGTCTTCTGCCTGTTTTAAACATTGTCCTCTGATTTAAGAGGAATGGGCTGAGAGTTGCTGGCAGTGTCTGTGCTGCTTCTGAGGGTTTTTTTTTTTTCAAACAGTGAGTTGTCCTTGTATAACCTGCCTGAAAAGATGCAGCAGTGACAATGCACCAGTCATGTGAGATGACAAACATTGTGAATTAGAGGAATTATTGTGCACACTCATTCAGTTTTAATGCACTATTCATATATCACTCCATAAAGTCATTGCATTCAATGACGTGTAAAATAGAATAATAGACAGAAAGAGAGAAGAGGGCCCCATAACCTATTAAACTGTGACTGCATAAAAGGCAATCACAGACCAAACTGGCTGAAGTATAATGCAACCCACATCCGACTGATTTATGCTTGACTCAGGCAGATTCAGAAACAGTCAAGTTATACCACTCCACAAATCATATGGATATGTGCTCCCTTGACACTAGCACAGAGCTTTGAGAACCAAATTCACTCAGTTATGCAGCTGTCTCTGGGATAATTCTCAGGAGTATTAAAATAATTAGCCTCAAGCAAAAGCACTGACCTCAGACCTTAGCAATATTCATAAGACCTTTCCTGTACGTAATGAATGACCTGAATGCATTAACTGACTGAATTTGCCTACTGGGTCCCTCTGTGACTTCAACAGGCTCGGGGTGAGGCTTTGCCTCTGTTTGCCAGGTTAATCTTTTTGTCAGACATACAAAGAAGAACCTGTGGCAATTTCACATTTTAAGTGACAGATATGTGGCAAAGTGTAATTTGAATCTTAATATGATGAATCGCACTCTGTTTAATCCATTGCCTAGTAAGAAAGTATTAATAAACAGTGTGTCTGAAGTTTATAGGCTTTTGATCTGAAAAACGAAGAGTGAAGATATGTCACTTATTTTCCTCAAAGCTGGTTATTCTCTGATCAACCACTTACTTGATTTAATCTCACCCCAGTATACTAATATAGTACATTAATTTACCTCAAGGTTTTATGTCTTTTTAAGGCCACACAACAACATTTTTAAAGCATAGCATCTCTGTATGGACAGTATGTCGTGGATCCCCAAAAAGTATCATGACTTTACCATGCCCAAAAAATTTGTGCAGACAACTCCCCCTACAGGCAAATATGGTAGCTTTCAGATTTACATGTTGTTTATCATGGATTGTTGGCATTCCCCTTCCCTTTCATTAATGTCACCAGAACAAATTGACAAGACGCCCATTTTCTAACATTCACTGTCATCAATATTCAGAAAGCGCTACTGCCAGAAAATCAGACCACCCCACCCCCCAAACACACACACACACACACATACACACACACACACACACACACATTCTACCATTTAACATGCATTTGGCTTCTTAGCATGGACACTGTGTTGGTGTATATCTACTAGCTCAGGGCGAATTGAGCCACCGACCGTTTGATCTCTCCCTCTTCATCAGCTCACTCTGTATCTCTGACTCGCTCGTATTTTGTTCATCATTAACAATGTATATGTTCATGCTACTGTGCAATTTAATGAACATGAGGTACAGCATCATCTGCAACAGGCAAGAGAAAGCAGTGCACAGAAGGCATAAGATCACTTTCGACACCTCCTCCTATTTCCTCTTGCTCTCTCCCTCTCTCCCTCTATCCCCACTCTCTCTCTCACTCATGAGGAAGGGATTATGAGGCTGAGCCGAAGGATAAGCATGCAGAATGAAGTCAATGGGAGAAGCAGTTTAACCTGAGAAAAATGCTTAATCGTGTAGCCTACCTCACCAACGAGGCCAAGGACAATCCAGTGTATTTGGTAAATAGGTCAGCTAAGAGCTGGTGAAATTGTTTTCATTAAGCTAATTATATTGCAGAGGAGTGGGATAATTCGCTGTGAGTAAGACTTCTCATCGCAACTCCCATTTAAACAAATTGCCCTATAAATACATACTCTTCAGAAACACTGCAGCCATTTCAATTTCCATTCTTTGGCTTGTTGATCTATGTACTCTAATTCCCATACAAATGAATGAAATTGATCAAACGCAGAGAAAACTGTGGTCTAGTTTACTGGCTGACTTTTGGAAAGACATTTTGCAATCCACGTTCTATTTTCTGCAGACAGACTTGAATCAATATATAATGGCAGTATGCCTTCTTCGCTGAGTCAAAGAGCCAGGAAGTTCTGGATGCCAATGCTTTGTCAATTTGTTATTGCATTAAAACAGAAAAATGGACCCTACATCTCCTTAGTGACTGGACCATGAACTGAAGTAAGCTCTTTGAATTTCTTTCTTGCACACCAACACACAGTTTAGTCACAGTAAAATAAAGGGAAAGCAGTAGGAAGTATACATTGTTTCAAGTTTTTTTAAGAAGCAGTAATTAAAGATTTATCTACTGAATTAGTTCAATAAATAATAAAGTTTCAATAAAGTTGCTTTCAAATTGTATTTAATTCAGCAAGAAATGTTAGACATTTAAGGTTGTTAATAAACTGTTATGTAATGCTGCAATTTTGAAGGGAAAAAAAGAAACTCTTTCCCAGTTTTCTTACCCTTAGGTGAGTCATCCACCCCACAGCAACCCCTCAAATAAGAGAGACATGTGTCTCTCATGTATGTTTTTGGGGCCTCTGCTCTTATTAAATTAAAATGAATAGAAGCAGGAAAAAGCTCACAGAATACATATGATCTCCTTCCTCATATCATTTGTCATCCAGTTGCATTTTACTGGCAGTCCACCTGATCCAGTCAGAAGCTAATGCCTTTTACCCTTGGATGCCCTGTGGAGAACACACTTGTTTTAGTGCAATCTTTCACTGGGTGTCAGTGGAATGTGCTAGAATGAATGAGTTGCGTTTCAGCGGTGGGTTTTCATGGTAAATTAGTCTCTGGTGAGATAGCTTTGTTTGTTTTCTCACATGCGTGCCAGACGGCATGAAAAACGGATTGGCAGTCCTGCAATGCATTTCACCTGAGGAGCAATCTGTCGTGGTACCTAATGTGCCATGTGCTCATCAGTAGTACTGAAGTGAAGACTAAGACTTCTGCGTGTATATGTGTGTGTGTGTGTGTGTCTGTGTGAGTGTGTACGTGTGTGTGTCTGTGTGTGTGCCTGTGTGTGCCTGTGTGTGTGTGTGTGTGTGTGTGTGTGTGTGTGCTTGCTCCATGCAAGAGGAAGACATAGATGAAGGTCTCATTTCCTAACAGCCTTTAGATTCACAAACTTGAGCAAAAACAGTGACAAGGTCATTGATAGTTCTATGTATTTACCATGGCACTAGTGGTATTATCTGTACTCATGCCATATTTTTTTTAAACCAGAGCAACTGAGATCAGGCCTAAAACTGTCAGCACTACATTAAACAGGTATTATTAAAAGATAGTCTCCACACAGGGTAAGTACAGTTAGACAAATATTATGAAATCCTGTGAAAATTTTAAGAGGCATGCAGCTTATATATTCTTCATGCACATTTTATGAATTCAGTCTTGCTTTGTGTAATTGTCAGTGCTGCTTGAGAGAACAATGCTCTCTCTACAACTGCTAAAAATAAAAAATTAAAATTCCAAAAGTAAAGCTAGTTCAGCTGCAAAAGCAACTGCAGTATGGTTGTAAGCAAAAATATAAGACAAAAGTCTTATACAATTTTCATATGTTCTGTGTTCTGGGATGTGCAAAGAAGACATAAGAAAATGATGTAAATGACCCCAAAAAATACTGAGATACTCACCAGCTGCTTCCACATAGGAGAGTTTCCAGACATCGCTTTGAAAATGAATTGCTATTTTCTTTTAATAGTTTTCAGCAAACAGTGTGCAATTTCATACAAAGACTACCGCAAACGTGTCATATCCCAGCTCGTTTTGTTGTAACACAAGTAAAATTGTTACAATGCCCTTCCACTATTAAAGGATCACTTAGCACAGGGGAAATGTTTTAATTCTGGCATTTGGAGCACCATTTTGACTCAAGGGAAGAATGGAAATGGAAGGAAAAGGGAGAAAAGTACTTAAGCATTCGGTACCAGTCTAAGACCAAGGGGGCCTTTAACTCTGACAGAATAGAAACCTCTTCTTCCTTCTCTTTTTTATCCCCTCTCTCTCTCCCTCCTTGGTGGAAATAAAAGGGCCAAGTGAGCTCATTTCATTTGTGTTTCTTTTTCTTTCAACTCAGCCAAGAGAGCAGGGATCAAAGCCACTGAGGTAAGTGTGAGGCAGACAGATCAAGAGCTTAGTGGTCTGTGATGAGAAATTGTAACTTGGCCATTCCACGGCTCTTCCTTGAAGAGGTGACTGGGGCTGGGAGGGGGGTCTCCTGGGCATTCGAGGCCAGGGAAATAAATTGGACCAAATCATATTCCCTCAACCCTAAAGGGCCTACCGTGTTCCCCTTTGTCATTTCTTGTTGCTCAGTGGCATTTGAAAAAAAATTTTTGTCCAAATGGCTGCTGCTTTCAAACTTTAGGGACAAACATGAAACCTATATCAAATTATATCCCAGAAGGCACTGTAGGGGCTCTTTCTATGAAGTGTATATAAACATTGGTGAAACAGAAAGGGAGGAATACACTTTGTGTAATCAAATATTTTGTATTTCTTTATATATGACAAAATTTTCCAATTGCACAGTATAGCTGTCTGTGTCCAAGATATTGAAACATTTACCAAAGTACGTCCACACCTGGTATCACTTCTCAGTTTTCTATCACAAGGCCCAAGTTCAGAAAAGCATCTGACACAAAGCAGATGTTCAAAGTTTTTCAAAAACTACTTCCATTTCATAATTATGTACTCAATTTATATTGGTCATTGGAACATGAAAACATTTCAAAATAAAAATTGTGTCCCTTGCCTTTTTTTCAGTTGAATCCTTCAGATTTTTTTTCTACGTAAACAAAAGTAAAAACAATTTATAGGCTGTTGTGCCAACATCATCAAAATGTCATCATGTGGCAGGCTAAAGACCACTTTCATTCACCTGAATGAAGCCGTTTGCAAGATGCTAAAATGCTGATAGTGCTGCCCATGCTGTTTTTATGACTATCCGGATAAGGAAAGGCTATTAGTTTTAATGTTGCAAAGAAAAAGCATTTTTAAAATATCTCTGACTGAAGGTAGCCTATCATGCCCACCACAGAGGAATGTCATTGACCCGATGAAGATCAAGTGTAAAAGGGTCAGTGAGAAAGTCCCCGTCCCCACATTTCAATATCCCCCGGACAAGCCACTCAAAACAAGATCTCATGAAACGCCATACATCCGCCTTGCCATATCCAGCTGCAGTGTGCAGACAAATTCCCTGGATTTAAAAGAGAGAAACATAGTGTGCTGTCTTTCACTTGTGCCCACACACAATTCAGGAGAGCTTTTGAACTGGCACACAATGCTGTAATCAAGTACAATAGTGCAGCGTTCTTATTTGATTTCCTAAGGGAAGCTCATGAAGATTAATGATTTTACGTCCCAAGCTCATAAAGCTTCACTATGGCTCCTCTTTTTCTCTGCATTAATTTGATTTGCCTAACTCCTCTGGGTAGGCCCTGTCATTTAAAAGAGGCTCTCGCAGACACACTCTCAAGCACCCTTTTCTATGCAAACGGAAGGCGTTCTAACGTTCCTCTGCTGGCGTAATTCATCTTGATAACCCGCCAATTGAATTGGTGTTTATATCCTGCAATCCTATTTAATGTACTGTACAATGCCCTTGCATTTTTAAAGAATGCTGTTTACCCATGAGTGAAAATAAATCAGAGCTATTAAGGATAGAGCTGCTCACATGGTTTGATGTCAATATCGCTGTAAGTGGTGGTTTTCAGTTTCATTTCAAGTGCTGCCGAAAAGTCTCAACCCTCTAAGGAACGTTAAATTCTACAGCAGTTAACCCCAGTCCAGCCATTTAAAGATTCCTCCTAAACACTGTAACCCACCAAGCATTGATGTGCAAAGGCAGTCCTGAGAACATCCACTCTGAATGGAGATGTCTCAGTGCACTTCACCTCATTCATGCATTCAAAGTAATCTGTGTTAAACCCATGTGTGGTTCTGCAATACCAGACAAGAAGAGAGCAAGAAAAAGATCCTATTTTTAATGTTTCTCTTGATCATGTAAATCATTAATGATCTTTCTCACAGGTCCTTAGTGGCTGTTTAATAAGGAAATACACCACACTTGTAAGGTCTCCCACAGCATGGAAAAAGGCCCTCTAAACCATGATATGATATTTATGAAGTGTCAGAGTTTGGTCCAGTATGTAAAATGTTAAACAGTAAATACAGTATAATAATAGAACTGTGACATGGGAGTCAAGCAAGAGCTTAGCGGTAAAATGCAGCAATATTGCCAAATCAGGCACCAGTTTATTGTTTCTTTTCCATGTTAATTTGTTCATCAAAAGCATTTTGAGCATTTTGTTACATATGACTAATCAACCATTCTTTGAGGTAATAACTTGCTTTGGACTTTCTCATGGGGGTCTGCAACATGCTATGCATTTCATGTTCTCAGCAATGAATTCAAAATGGCAGATCTCAAGTATATCAAGTGTTTGTTTGTACCAAGTATTGTGAATCTATGTGAAACAAAAAATTGGTTTGACCTCAGGATGAAGAGTTATTATGTATTTCTTTGATTAAAAATAGTGGGCACCTAATAAGTTGAACATGATAAATAGGAGACTTTACTGAGTGTATTAGGATAAATGTTATACGAAATGTTGATTTTCAACCTTAAATATTGTAATGACAACCTTTCAAAATTTGTTCTGATTAAATACGTGAGCAGCGGCTTAATGTGCTCTAACTGCGCTTCATGTTGATGATTTATTGCAGTGAAGAGTTATATCTGAATTTCTTTTTTTTCTTAAATGGATTTTTTGTATACTAAATTTCTTTCAAATTAGACATGTCATTGGAAAATATACCTTCTCTTGCAAACTTTTCAAACACTCTCAAAAATGTACATACTAAATTTGGATCATGTATTGCAGGAGTTCATGAGAAGAAACTCTCACTCATTCTCTAAGCCGCTTACTCTAATTAGGGCCTGGAGTCTATCCCAGCGCTCATAGGGCGAAAGGCGGGGAAACACCCTGGACAGGTCGCCAGTCCATCACAGGGCAGTGAGAAGAAACTTTTTTTCATCATTTTAAAGGGAATCATGATGCTAGATAGAGAATCGTTCAGTCTAAGCTGATAAATATTTGTGCAAGGTTTTGATTGCCTAGGCTAAGTTGGTATAACAATGATTTTACCATACATTATAAGGGTTCCTATGCTATGTGCATAATTAGAATGCCTAATTGAACATGCCAGGGTTCCTGTTTTTTTACTGAGTGGAAGTGGGTAGAAACGTTCCTGAAAAGGACAAACCTATTAAATCCTATTAATCCTATTAAACACAACGAGGTTCCAAAGCATCGTCAGTGCTAGGTGCCCTTATTATGATGGGCTGTAGTGGCTTGTAATGCTTAATGGGTAGATAAATATGTGTTACTTAAGTTCTTAACCAAGGTTTGTAAATGGACTTCAAAATACATACAGAGAAATCTCCATGTCTCTCATTTTCTTCCTTTTCCACTGACTCTCTCCATCTTTTTCTATTGTATCCCTCTACAGACACATTTATTCACTGTCTATTTGATTTTCTAAAGTTTTTTTCCCTTCCCTTCTATCTTTTCCGTGGTCTCCTTTTCAACTCTTCACTTTTTCTGAATTCTTGATCTCTCTTGCTTCATTACAATTGCCTCCTCCTTTTCACCTTCTCTCTTCCAATCTATCTATCTATCTATCTATCTATATCTATCTATCTATCTATCTATCTGTCTATCTATCTATCTATCTATCTATCTGTCTATCTATCTATCTATCTGTCTATCTATCTATCTGTCTATCTATATATCTATCTATCTATCTGTTTGCCTTTCCTTTTTATAGACTCTCTCTCTCTCTCTCTCTCTCTCTCTCTCTCTCTCACACACACACACACACACACACACTCTCGGTTATCTTGTCATGGGGTGAGTCATTCTGGACAGTTCCTCAGGGAGGGAGAGCATGTCATTATGACATCCCTGGCCTCTTCTCTCTTCCTCCCCCTGGGACTAGTGCTGCGTCAGAGGGGACATGTTTATCAGACAGAGGGGGCTGGTGATGGTACAGGGAGTGGCATCAAGTCCATTATCTGGCCCTCCAACAGAGCTCTGGACCGGGAGCTTCGCCAGGGTCAAGCCCCTGCACCACCAGTGGAGGGCCATGATGATGGCACAGCTGCGTATTCATAAACTACACCTCCTCCCTTTCACCTCATCTCTTCACTGGGCATGGTAACCGCAGAGCCCGCTCTACCCCCTGTTGTGATCCCAGACAACAGCAGATGCCACCTCTCTGAAATGACCAGTGCCCTTATTGTGTTAGGTTAGTGAAAAGGGGAAGGCAGTATAATGAGGGGCAGTGGAGTCTCAGTGTCCTCTCTGTTGTTCTCTGCCCTCTGGGCTGAATCTGGGCCTGAATTTTAATGCAAATATAGAAATGCTGGGTTCACCAAGCAAACACTTTTCTCAGCCTTGTTATGATTTATGGGTTGCTTTTCATGCTGTAAACACATGGTAAGATAGTCCAAGCTGTGGCCATCTTGCTCTTTTACAGCACTGCTCCCAGCTCTACTGAGTGGCTGCAACATAGATTAGTGCAAGGAAAGGGGGGCATGATTTCCATCCTGTATCTGTGCAGCATCCTCTTGCAATGATTTTGCTACCCAGATCTCTTAAATCATGCAAGACTAATTGATTCCCATCACCTCAGAAGTGTGTCTACCTCTGAGGCAAACAGAAAACCTCCCGCATGCATCAGCATATTACATGGCTTCCCTGTAAACATAAAGCGCATTTCTGTTGGCTTAACCTTCTTCGGAAAACCAACCCAGATTTGCATGGCAGCCCTGCTACCCAGGCATACTTTCATAAAACACCATGACACACGCCCACTCTGCACATGTAGGATTTATTTTCCATTGTATTTGTTGGATTTTTTTTTTTTTCCTGTCCTATTTTGTGCAGCGATGTGCATTAGAGGTTTGGTATTCCTCTGCAATATTCAACAACATTATGTTTGTGTGACGGAAGCTCTTCACTGGGCAATTTGACAGAGCCAGCTGGCGACGAGGTCTCGAAACACCATCACACCCCTAATGGACTCATAGAGGGACCACGTCGCTGAAGGATATCTGTCATTGAGCACCATGTGTGTCTTGTTCCTAGGTGTTACAGTCATCTTTGCATAAACACTCACATCTGCGTACTCCCACTACACAAATATGTTAGAGGCATGTTTATTGCAAGTAGACCTTAAAGTGGTTTCATTTCAGTTGTAAACAGACAATGGTTTCCTATTGTTAATTTTTAAATACGTGTTTGTTTCTGTGTACATCACAACTCAAAACACCAGATAAGGTGAAGGATAGGGCTGGGAATTACTCTCATACTTGGAGTGAAAGCTATGAATTCAGACAACTGTACATAACAGACAGTGTTTTGAAATGAAATACTTTCAAAAGCACAATCAGTACAACCATAGGCAGGCAACCTTTTTATGAGCTCTTTTCATCAAACAATGAAAAGGTATATTTTATTAATGGAAAGAGTCTTGGAACAGCAAATTCCACTGTTGTGCCATTTAATCCCTGGCCTTATTTGTTTTGAACTTGTACATACAGCTGTCGAATGGGAGGAGTTCATTATTGAGTGAGTCAAGTCTCTGCTTGAAATACAACATACTTCATTATTTTGCACTTCTTGAATGGAAGCTATTATACAGTTGTTACAAAGCACTTAATCTAATGGTTATTAGCTCAGAGCATTGGCACAGATCATTGTACACACAGACTGCTATGCACCTGCTCAGACACCCAGTGACCTAGTAATAATGCAAAAAAATTAAAAAAGTGAAAGAGCTGTATCAAGATCTTGAGATAAATGCAAATGTTTAAGATGACTCATTACAATGGTAGACTTTTTTGTCAATGACTAGATGATGGGAATTGAACGCTGTATTTGTTGGAGTGTAATGTGCTGGATACAGAAACAGAATTGGATAGCCGGTTTGCATTTGAAAGCTTCAAAAACAATTTAGTGTGCTTTTCTCAGCTCATTGCATGGTTCATTTACATTTGGCCCTTGTTAGGCTATGTGTTAGCCATGGGCCTCTTCGTCTGAACGTGCTCAAGCTCTCATGTCTTCCAACCACGATTCACATTCAAGCTTAGTAACTCAGTAACAGTAAAATGCTTTTTGCTCTCTCTGTATCTTCACTGTCTTGTTCCTCCCTTTCCTTCAAAGGCCTTGGAATACTGATGAGTGTAAAACACAGCACCAACAGAAAGTGAAATATGCTGATGCACCCCACACAACAGGAGTAAACCCTTGATTACAATGTGCAAATGTCAGCCAGTATGTTAGAGTTGCATTGTGATGTGAAGCGAATGTGAAGTAGCATTGGATGCCTGCTCTAAACAGGCCACTTGGAGCTAATTCTCAGCAAAAAGACTATAAATACCTATAAATACCCTGTAATATATTTATGTCTGTTCCCCTTTAAGACTATAGCCACTTTAGAATTAAGGAAGAAAAATATATGATAGTTGCTCAGACACTTGAGCAATCTCTGGTAAAATTCATCTTCCTGGATGAAAATGGTCATGTTTAGAACATAGCTCAGTATGAATACATATGAGCTTTTTCTATTTTTAATGAATGTGTCATATTCTGCTTGTGGTCGTTGTCATGGAAATGAATAGATGCAGATAGGCGGCCATGTGAGAGAATGACATTGCCAGAATGTAAAAGGCAACAGCATTCAGGTCATTGATATTCTCAAAGACACACTCCTGGGTATAGCAAAGAGCAAAGACACACATATATATACACATAAACAGACACACACACACACACACACACACACACAAAACACACATATTTGCCTGTAGTCATTCACATGCCTTGAACACAGAGCAGCCGCAATCAGTGTCACTTTAAAAATGAGCCCTGTTTTTGTGTAGAGCTTCAGTGACAGTGTCCTTTTCCTTAGTGTATGTGTTCTATGGGATTGTTCCCCGATTAACCTTCCTATCAAAGTCTCTTGAAACCCTGTCAGAAAATATAGGTCTTCTTCCATCTCTAAGCTGATGTTCATTAATTAAGGTTTAGAGATCAAATATTTCTTTTTAAAGAATAGCTTTAGTGCACTCCTTGTTTGAACATGTTATTTAATTTGATAAGGTTTAGTAAATAAAACGATTGTGATATTTTAAATATTTTAAATATTTTAAATAAACTAATGGCTATGAGTTGATGTAGCGCCTCAACAACATAAAGGCATATATAAGTCTTGCATATACGTGAGTGATGTCAACTCTTAAGGTTACAAGGATTCACTTGAGAAGTGAATAATGTTATCAGTATGACAAACTATTGCTCCTATAATAAGCTCTTAAGTGTTGTGCTCATCAGTGTACCGCATTTTGCATCATGCCACAACTGACAAAGTGTACACCCATCAAGGTTCAATGCCATTTATGCAATTTATGTCAAAACATAAACTCACTCAAATCATAAAGCTCACATTACCTGTAGTGGCAGACATTAATAACAGGTATAAAACCCTCTCATGGTTTAATGTGGTGCTAATAATATGATCGTTGTTGTCATGACATAGCATCCAGTGTCTACTGAAGTGTTACCACAAGCTTAATGATTTGGTTCACAATTGAATGATAATTCGATGTTACATGGTGAAATCATCACATCGCTAAAGTAATTACAAAAGTGCTAATATCACTCGACTGACACAGCATTGACTAATTCTCCCTTACGCGTGTGTGACCAGGATAAGCTGGATAAGGACGGCGCTCATATGGAGCTGTTCTACATTCAGACATCCCTGTTCCTGTGATAAATATCACTGAAAGTATATTGACATGCAGCATCACTCTCCTCTGTGCTCCCAGTTGCATAATGCGGATGATTTGTTACCTCCGAACGGATCAGATTGTGACCGTACACCTACCGTCTTTTATTTTTTCTTACCCCTATGTTTCATGACACTGCATGTAAATTGTGCTTTTCTGTCTATCCATGTTTATGACAATGCAATCATGAGCATGTTGTACTTAGCCAGACCTAAAACTCTAGACCTTTCATCTCACATGCCTTCTTCTCCTGGTGTACATAAATGTCTGCTTTAGGCAGTTAGAGTGATGAACTTATCAGGGCATGTGCATGTGTACGTGCGTGCGCGCATGGGTGTGTGTGTGTGTCTGTGTGTGTCTGTTTATTTTAGCCCAGAGGAGGGGGTTTGCAGGCTGCATGTATGTGTGTGTGGGTGGTGTGTGTGGGGAGGGCACACAAGGCCTCACTGGCTGCTGTGTAATTAAGAGTGTGCTAATTGTCACGGCTGTTGCCGTAGTGACAGAGGACAGGAGCCATGCTCCGAGCATCTCCCCTGGGGCAGGAGACACAGAAGTGCCCAGATGGAGAGCTCAGGTAAGCAGCTCTGCCCCACATGCTACTGCTGCTTCCTGTGGAGGTGACCCATATTGGATATGTGTGGAAATAGTATGCAGGGAAATGCATAATAAAACTTCCTGGTGATAAGAGAGGAGCATCAAAAACGAACGACTGAATTCTTGTAAGAAAAACATTTTTTAACCCTCCACTTCCCTGTTTTTGAAGACTGCAGCAGGGAGGACAAAAGCCTAGGTGTAGCATAACAGCGGCTAAAAATAGCTGTGAATGAACTGAGCTATGAATGAGTATTGGAGTCCCCATGGACTGCAGAGTGGTGTCATTAATAAGGGTATAGGGTTCCACTAAGAGCCCTAAACATCCGTCAGACCAGGAAGACCAGAAACAATACGAGCCATTTGCTTGCTGCTGGGCTGTTGCAGTGCGTCTGAGCTATGGCCGCTCTCCCCAGTTCCAAAGTGCAGGCATACGGCAGGAGTGAGTTCTGCCAGAGGACATGGCTCGTTTGACAACCATTTGTCTGTTAGCCGGAGCTAAAGGAGACAAAGCTCTGTTAGCCAAGTGACAAAGTGGCCAATACATTTCTCATCTGCTCAGGGATTCATTACAGCACCATAAGATCCTTAATTGTGTGGCACCTTATTTAACAGGCAAAGTAGCAATATTTCGTATTTACAACAGACTCCAACCTGAGCAAGAGGGCATGACAGCGGCAATGTTCACTATTTTCACATTCAAATAAATTGGCACACTTCATCTGAAGTGTTGGGATCACAAACACATAATGCAATTAGGACATCCACAACTTTATACTGGTTAGCAAGGAGGGGTATTCTCTCAAAGTGGAATACTTTACACTGCCTCTTCCTATGTCTTCATTCAGATTCAGAAACGAAATAACTGTTCATTTACAGGGAAAAAAAATATGTTTTTCATTGCTGGGTGATTAAAAGGCACAAACATTCAGTCTTAAAATGGCTATATATATGCTAAAATGTCTCAGGTGGCTTGGGTAGATGAGAATGTGAGGAATCTATTTCTGTGCGTAACAGTGAATGCAAAGAAGTCATATGGCACTCCAGCACCTCTGGGGTGGCGTACAATTTGGACGAAGAAGGCAGCTTGTTCCCACTGGAACACTGGCCAATTACTCCTCACTGCCCACCTCTGCCACTGGCAAGAGCTACTGTATGTGGTCATTGTGTTTGTGTGTGTGTGTGTGTGTGTGTGTGTGTGTGTGTGTGTGTGTGTGTGTGTGTGTCTGTATGTGTTGGGTCAAGGAAAGGAGGGAGAGGGAGCAGAGTGTCGGATATGGGGATCTGGTTTGTGTTTACATCGGCCAATTACTGTGGTGCAAGGGGGACGGCTGTTTAGGAGCGCAGCCAGAGCGGTACAGGCGCCTGCGGCCCCACATGCATCGAAGTGAACAGGAAAGCTTATTATGAGAGCCATCACAATGGCAAGGTGGCCTGTCATTAGTTCATCAGTGTGCCAGGTGGGCTTTGCTACACAGCCTGGGAGGCTTGGAAAGGTCTGGCAGACACTCCTCAGCACAGGCTTTAAGCCTCTTCACGACGTGATTGAGAGGTCCAATCCACAGGGAAGAGGGCATTCTGGCCAACAGAGACGTAAATGAGGGGAGCCGCAACCGACCTGGTGCTTTCAGCACAGATAAAAATACTATGCAAACCTGCCTGGGTATTCTCAGACAGCCTGCACGTGTATACCATGAGAGCAATCAAAGAATACGACAGTTGGGGTTTTCTCACCTGGGGATATAAGAATAGTGAAATGGTCCACTCACTAAACGAAGATAAAAACTGACATTAAAGAATGTTATAAAGACAGGAGTGTAGCTTGTATATAACACACAATAAGCTTCCTTGTCTGTGAGCTTCGGTTAGAACTTCAAAAGATTACCCAGGCTATTATTAGTGAGTTACTCCATGTATCAGGACAGGCAAGTACAATGCAAGTATCAAACTACTGTGAGGAGCAGGGAGGGTGGGTTTCTTTGATGTCCCCCACACGTAATAGAAATAACCTTTTATCTTCATCCCTATCTCTATACTGGCAGCAGTAATCAAGCACAGCCATACAGCCACTCTTGAGGGACACGGGGAAGACAGTTAATGAGCAAGGGCAAAGCTCTGACAAAGAATAAAAAAAAACCCCACCAAATCAGTTTAGGAAAAAAAAACCCTCCAATTTTGGGAAGAAACCCGGAAACGCCCCCACCCCTCTCTCTCTCTCTCTCTCTCTCTCTCTCTGTCTGTCTCTCAGTAACTCTCCATTTCTTTCCTTTCTAAATGTATAATCCCAAATGTCTGACCCCAGAGGAAATCAAAAGGATGGGCTTCGTGCAATGACCTTTTGGTGGAGTTAATCCACAACAGTGAGATTTGTGAGATTTAAGCAGCTCTGAGGAGGTGGGAAGTAGAGATAGTCGCCTCATATGTAATCCTTACACGTGCCCAAAAAGGAACAAAAAAAAAATTGAAAAACTCCAGATAAACTGATTAAGTTAAAGCTCCTCTATCCCCTCTTTTCTCCCACTTCCTGTTTTATATGAGAGACACCACAGAAGCTTTCCAAATAAGATTATTTGCTTTTGTTTGAGAATAATTTCTGCTGTTGTCTTCCCACTCAATAGCTTGAGCTTTGATACTGATGTCATCGATGCAAGGCAGCTCTGTAATATGGTAAATTACATGCCAAGCGGATTATCTGTCTCAGCTGCCGTATATACATTTTCCTCTGTTGTCTTCATCATCTGTGGCTGGCACCTTGCACCGCTATAAATATTTTTTTTTATGGATCTCATATCTCTTCACTCCTTAGAATGCTGAAGTTAAAATACTGGCATTCAAAAAATGATTTTGAGTCAGACACTAGGAACTCTTGTATAGTAGATTTTTTTTTAATTTATTTCTGTTGCTTTGACACACATAGTACTGCTCTGATATAGCTTGTGGATATGTGACACAACCAAATCCTAAATTGATCAGTTTCTAGAGTGTTAACTATTTCTCAGTACTTCTTTGGCTTGGAGAATGAGGTTTTAGGAGACGAATGTGGATCAATGGAAATGTTTGTCCCCGCTGACGAATGAATAGTTGCTGAGTCAAATGCACAACCCTTTCTTTCCATCCTCCCCTTCAATCCAACTCTCTCTCTGTCAATAAACAGACACCCCCCCCCCCAATCCAAATCCACCACCCCCACCACCACCAGCAGGACAACCATTCATGGAAAAGCCAATCAATCCCTTAGCAGCCACCTCAGCCAAAATGCACCATACTCCCACAGTAGGTTCAATACTTGGAACCTGCAACTTGCCCTCCTCAGCCACTGGAGATTAGCAGTCTGATTAGAAAGGGGAAAAAAAGGACCACGGACAGAGGGTGCAAGACAAACAAATAAAAAAATTTTAAAAAACACAATGAGCTAAAGTGAGTTCAACACAAAGTGAATTATTGCAAGAATTATTATCAAGAGTGCCTTCACGCATTGTTGTTATATGTACGACAGTTACTGTTTTGAGATAATATCAAATGTTTGAGGGTTTGCAGATGTTTTGATCTCTGCAAAATGTGGTAGTAATGAGCTGCCTCTCACTCCCTCTCCTGGCTCTGCTCATACCCTGCACTTGAACTTTTACCTTCTCGGTGCAGAGATTCTCTGCACCGCATCTATGTGTTCCCTCCCTTCTACATAACACATACTCCTGTTTCCAAGGTAACTGATGATAATTCCACTCTCCATTGATCGAAAGTCATATTTATTTATTTTCCCTCTTCCAGTGTGTGTCTCCAGTGAGTGATATTACACAGTGAAAAAGAGAAACCGGTGGATCGATCCGACAGTGATAATAACACGTCCATCGCGAATAAAAGCTCCATATCATGTTGGGACCACCGGTGTTACATTGGTGCTGTGATTTAAAGTTGGGGGGAAAAAAGGGCAAAACCCTTCAGATTTCTCAGGCTTGGCCATCTATGTAATGCAGATTCAGGAGAGCAAATAAGCAGAAGTGGCTTTGCCTGGATGCAAAAGGGAGGCACAGGATCCTCCACCTGACACAAGCAGGTTTTTGGTTCTGTCGACAGAAGGGCAAACCTTTCCCCCCCCCCCATCACTGATTTAATTTTCTGTCTGCCGCAATCAAAATGAAAGCAGGAGCCATGGTAACCAGCACGCAAGATGCAAGGAGTGGGATCTTTTTTTTCCTTCATCATGCCTGCATGTCATAAATCTGAGTGTGCGCGTAAGAGTAGGTAGAGGAGACGGAGAGAAAGCGAGGGCATCTGTCAGAATATACAAGCACTTCAAGCCTGGTAGATCATTAATGTCATTTTGCTGGCTGGTCTGTGGTCTGTACTCCTCCCCTCCTCTCTCTCCTGTACTGATAAGGCTCTGCACCACCCACAGCTGATGAGTCAAAGAACCTCTTGGTGGCATTCAATAAGGGCAAAGGATGCCGCATCCACAACTCGCTAGCCCCCAAACCCTTGAGCTCCGAATTAGCCAGGGGCTGCCCTTCCTTTCTCCCTCTCTCACTCACTCTCCATCCCTCAACACCTCTCTTCCATAATGCATTGTGCTCATAATGAGAGTTAATAATACGGTAACAGAGAAGCGCAGAAGCGTGTAATGATTTTGCTTTGGAGGCTGTTATTGGAATCCCACTTTGGCTTTTAATGATACCACATCTTGCACAATGGAATGAGTATCAGGCAAGTCCCCACATCATCCTGCTTTCTTTCTGTCTCCTCTCTCTCTCTCTCTCTCTCTCTCTCTCTTTCTCTCTTTCTCTCTTTCCCTCTTTCCCTCTTTCCCTCTATCTCTCCCTCGGCAGCTACAGCCAACCCACCAACCCCCTCTCCCTCAACTTGATGGATGCACAGTTCAGAGATGTTTACATGCACTCACTGGTATAAAAGGGATTACAGTGCGTTGATCAATCCATGCCCTGCTCACTGCTGGGAGAGATGGGGAGAAAGAATCTTCTGTAGTGATGTTCGTACTCTTACATCTTCTCCATCTATTGCGCTTACATTTGTTTGTTTGATTTTGGTTTAGAGATAAACGAGAAACAGAAGCCTTTCATGCAGCAGTGCTGAAGTATACCGGTGCCTCTGTTTCGCAAGAAGCTGAAAGAGAGAGTGATACAGTGACACCTACTGAGTGGAAATGGCTGGAGCAGGGGGAACACTAAGCCCAGATGCCCCTGCCGATTGAAGCAACTCTATAGACTCTTCTGATTAAATGGAAAAGGAGTGTGAGCAACCAAGCAGGGATAATGTACATGACCCAAAATTATTCAAATGCAAAAACATAAAGTAGTCAGTTCTGGCAATTTGCACAGGGTGCACTTCCGGGGTGAGATTCATTTGTGTCTGCACTGTGTTTTGCCAAAATAAAATGTACCATTTTGCTGATTTACAGAACAAAGCAATTTCCTATAATTGCAGTGGTAAGAAGCTGGCTTTGCATCATTACTCCAGTAAGGCATGGAAAACACAATTCACTTTAGAAGACGTGACAAAAACAGTGATTTTAGTCTGGTCCTCCAGCATAACTGCTTTGGATAACTCTTCAATGGATGCAGTGTTGGGAATTCATAGTTGTATTAATGTAAATAAAATAACTGTACATTATACAGGGGCAGAATCTTCTGATGAACAAACATCAGCACAGAACTTAGTTAGGAGTTCACAGAGGGACATTCTGTGAAAGGGTGGGGTAACCTTGCCCAATACAGTTGCTGCAGAGAGAGGCACATCCGTCCTCAAAACACAGCCGCATGGGGCATGTCTACAGCTCAGACTCCAAGGTACTAGTGATTATTCCTGGAGGTGACAAGAGAAAAAGATACTGGAAGAGCAGTCTCATTCTTTCTCTCCCTCTCTCCTTCTCTCCCTCCCCCCCCCCCCTCTCTCTCTCTCTCTCTATCTCTCTCTCCTGCACACACAAACGCAGGCAATACAGCAGAAGTCACCTCTGCAAGTGAGATAATAGTGACTTGAGAACAGAGATCCGGTGTGCTGAACCATACCACAGAGAGGGGGGTATAGGGTTCAAAATGTGGGCAGTTCTCAGCGGAAGCCCCACCAAGGGAGACAAAGACACACTGCAGTGCTGGTGTCTGTCATTTTCAGGGGCTGTGAACCATGCTCAACACCACCCCCCAGGCAGGGAGAGTTAGTGTAAGAGAAGGAGTCCCCTTTGGGCATTTCAGGCACTAGCGACAGTGCTTTCAGTGCCCAGTACACAGCCAAGGATTTCATATAGACACAGATCCAACGGCAAACACAAATAAACTGCGGCTCTGTAAATCTGGGCCTGTGTGTGCGTGGCCTGGCTGTGTTTGATAGCATCAGAAGTGTGCCTCTCAGGAGTAAGGGGGAGGGTTGACCAAATACAATCACAGCTCCTCAATCATCCACATTGTCCACTCAGGCTCTAAGAAACCAGGCTCAGCCAGAAAGAGTGTATTATTGACATAATCAGCTCAGAGGACTGTGCGTGTATATGTGTGTGGGAGGCCCAGGGGGTGGAACACATGTCAGATGTTTTGATTTTCTGTTCAAAGCTACTTATTGTGGAGGCATTTACACATGCCGAAGAAGAGTAGTGATTGACTTGTCGTGCAGATAGAAAAACCTATTCATGATGATGCTTTTTTTTCTTTTTTGATGGTCCAAATCAGTATTCAGGTCACACACCCTCCAATATGGACACATTACTTGTCAGTATTGTATTAAAAACACACTATATTAGGATAACATTTCACTGAAACTGACTATATATATATATATATACACACACACACATATATATCAGGAGTTCACATGATTATGATATTCACGTGATATAAGGCTCTGTTGAATATTTTTATGCATACTCTGAATCAATTTCATCAACAATTTACTTTAACAAAGGATGGAACAGAGTGACATCTAGTGGTACTACCCAGAGCAAAATTTAATTACTTGACTTCACACTAACCAGTGTGTTGTTTTATTTTTCTATCCATGTCTCATTCAGTTAAAGAGAAATGACCCATCCTGGTTCTAAAACTTCTATCAAAGTTTTAGGGGAAAAGAAAAAAAAACAATAAGGCATCTCATAGAAACTGTAAGAGTAACAGGAGCATTTGCATCTAAATAAATGACCCCTGGTCCTGTTCCAGTTTGGAGCTGGTTGTATGTGAGGCAGCACAATCTATTTTAAACTCAAGTCAAGACCCCGTTTGTGTTGACAAAAATGCTCCCTTTTCCTTGACCCACATTTGAGCCTTCCTTTGAGCCAAACAAGAACTCCACTCATTTTCCAAAGCCTGATGACTTTTAAAGATGCTCCTCAAGATATTCTTCAGTACTGCAAACACAGTGGCACCCGGCATCCAGCCTACCAGGTGAAATAGGAAACAGGAAGTTAGAGTTGGGAGAACCATAAATCATTCCTACAATCTCAGGGGAGATACTTTCGATGTAAGGAAAGACCAAGTCTCCTCTATTACTTCTTGAGCATCTGGCTATGCTATCAGACAAAGAGAGCCTCTGAGTATGGGGGTCTCAAAGGTGACACCCGGAACTCATCTGCTGCCCCTGACAATACCACCAAGGAGCAAACCCCTTCCTGCACTGAAATCTCAGAAGGAGCAGTGGCGCAGTAGCTAATTTACTGTTGAAGTTCTTATGATGGCCTACATTTCAAACTCAAAGTCTTCTTCCAGCCCTAACTGTAAAACGCAATAGTTTTTCCATGCTGGTATATGTATTTCAGATCAGTCCAAGTTTAATTTGACCCTGATCTTACAAAAGTTTCAACTGAAATGTAGCCTTCTGTATCTATTCTTTCAGTGGCTTCTGTGAAAGTATATAGAATAGATTTGGATGAACATTCCCAAGAACACTTCCATCTATCTATCAGTGACCCAAAACCAACAAGCCAATATTTGCACTATGATGGACTACACCCAGTAAAATAAAGCCTGGAAGGGTCAAATCCATCTGGCACCAGACTGTGACAGATGAGTTGACCAAAATCAGCCTCTCTTGCAGTGAGTCACAAAATGTCACCAAGGAAAGGAAAAAAGAGCAGGAGCTTACTGTGACCTTATGTCCCAAAGAGGATGAAGAGGATTATATTAGTGACCCTGAGAGAGTTTGAACTCAAAGGAGTACCATGGACTACCCGTTTTCCAGGCTTACCACTTGTCAAATAAAAATCCTCTATAAGTTTTCTTCCTCCAATTCTAACAAGCTTTTTTTAAGGATGCTTTGCTAGTTCGTTATATTCCGTGTTAAATATAATACTCCAGCCAAAAAAGAGACATTTCTCCAGATATGTAGCTAAATCTCTCCTTTAAAAAAAAAAAAAAAAACTTCACACCAAGCAATATCTGATGTATTTTCAATATATCTTTTTCCCAAAATTTAGAACAAAAAAAAGGTTTGAAACAATAGATGAAAACACGGTTCATAAAAATTTCTAGTAATGGAAGAATTGTGATTGTCTTCGCAAAAGAAATAAATGAGTATTGGTGAAGCACTGCTGAATTTGATATAACAGAGGACAGCAATTTAATCCGTTGTCTTGATTAAGTCGTTCTTTCAATTCAATTGCTCTCATACTTAGATAACTGGAACACACTACGCTGCTATGTCTGTGTGTCTAAGACATACAACGCTGTTTCCCTTGGATCTGTTCTTTCCTGTCCTGCTTTGTTGTTTCTCTCAACATTTATATTCACAATTTCAACTCATCCATACTGTAAGATAATATTTAGGCTATAATAATGTGAATAGTGCACTGAATGAGCAGTGAATCCTGCTTTATGGATTAAGGCTGATGTTGATGATTAGATGAGTTACTCTTTATTCTTTATTGTACATGAACTGTGTAACAAAGACATTTTACATAACAGAAACATTGTACCAGTTGACCTCTACCTGGTGATGATGCAAAGATGTTGAAATAATTTCAATTTCAGTCATCAAGACTGGTGCAATGCAACAATGGAAGCAATGGAAGTACATTGAATTAAAGATCCTAGTGCTTTAGCACCTTCATACATTTCTGATCAGAAATGTCTGACTGATATTGCTTCAGACTGAGATTTAAATAATCTAAATTAATGTGAATAAAAACAGAATACTACTTCTCCACCCTCTGGTATTCCAAATAGTTATGATTTGTAACACATTTCACCATATAGGCTATTTTCTGATCAGTCTGAGACAAAAAGCTGATAGAATACTTTCTTAGATTGATTTTCTCATTGAATGCATTTCTATTTGCTCTTGTGAGACTGTATGACAAAGGCTTGGCAACTAGGCCACCTCCCAGTTTTATGAGCAGGGAAAACAAAACTAATGAAAAAATGTCACATTAGCACTACAAAAGGTTTTGGTTACACAGGTTCTCAGATATGGGTGGAGCTGGAGAAATGAAAGACAGTGAAAGGAGAATAATTTCCCATTATTTGTTCCCTTTATCATATTTTCCATTAATATATGAATGGGATGCAAGTGAACTATAACAACTACACCGGCTTATGCAATACAGCCTCCACATTTTTTGATTAACAAATACAAGTGACTGAAAATCGAGAGAGAAAAGTGTTGAAACAGACACTCAAAATATTTCCCACAAAAACAAGAAATATTACATGTGGGAAAACAACATAACTCTTTTTTTTCTTCCTAACATTTTTTTATAAATTAATTATCAGGAATTCCACAAGAGAGCAGATCCATGTGCAAGCTAAAGTTTTAATAACAAAAACAGGGTATACAAACATGACTGAACTGACAGGAAACACGATGGAACTGGCAGGGGAAAACAGGACTAAACACGATTACCAGGAACAGGAACAAATCGAGATGCAATTGGCTTGATACAAGGTTACAAGGCTCAAACACTCAGAACAAAGAGTAGAATTGAAAGAAACCTAGGGGTACATATACACAGCAGGATGAATGAACAATCAAAAGAATCCAGCTGACTACGATGATTGAATGATTGATGGTGATTGGGTGAACTGACCAGCAATCAGTAAGATGGTGACGCTAAACAGTGGTAGGAAGCGTTGGATGGGGGGGGGAGACAAAACTGTGTCAATAATGGGGCTTTTACACATTATTAGACATATGAATAACCAAGAGGATGTAAGCTATGCGACCGAATTTTTGCCATCTGTCTACGTTGCTTTTGTTTGTTTGTCTATTTAATATGATTAGTATTATGATGTTTACATTCATAATTTACATTTTGTTGATGTTGTAGTTGTTGTTGTTGTTGTTATTGTTGTTCTTGTTGTTGTTGTCTCAGTTATAAAGATTCACAAATTTTCAACAAGGGAGCATCCAAACCACGTGATTTAACAATTACTTTCTACAACCTTACTCTGTGACAAAAACCAGCTTGAGCTATAGCAGACTGAAAACAATTCTCTTGAACCTAATCATAAATGAGCTGTCTAATAACGTCCATATGTTTCTTCAAGTAGGTGTGTCTTCAGAATGTGTTTTTGAGCATATGTCCATGTATGCACATGCATTTGTGTGTGCATACACGTCTGTGTGTATGTTTCAAATTTAGTGCTGATTTAAAGACTGAGAAAAGCGTGTGAACACGTCTCCATATCTCAGTGTATTATCAAGCTCAGTAATATGATCCGAGTGGAGAAGCCAGATAACAAGAGCTGGCTTATCATCACTAACCCACCCAATAAAAGTGTCACCAAGATTTGTAAACTACTGAAGGGCCCATCGACTGAAAATGACGGCGGGGGGGGGGGGGGGTGTTGACCGCATCCCTGCAATACATGTGTTTTATCAACTGTTAGAGAAGCTGTCTCTTATCTACAGCAATTGCTCATAGGGAATTCAGACCCAGCTCCATTTTTAAACTAAATTGACCTTCATATAAGATTTAATAGAGAATGATATCAGCTCGCCTCAGTTCCATGCAAGAATCAGCTTGTAGGCCATTTTACATTGGAATGTGTATGCGCAGCTACTCGCCTAAGAGCCAAATGGCAAAATGTTCTACATTATTACTACAGGAAGGGGTTTGTGCTTATATTTAGACTTCCTTTTCTACGGTGCTAGAGAGTTTATGGATATTTTCGGCTTCATTGTTCTGTTTTCTTGAAACCAAAGTACTAAAAGGTATGAAATAACATCCCATCCCTTTAAGACCTTTATGATACTTGATCATGAACTCTCCTGCAAGTTTTTCAGACTCATTGCTCCATTTGCATATTTATAGAATTGTTCGAGAATCTCCTGCTTATCTTGCATGCGTGTTCTCGCCTGAGGCAAAGTTATGTACAGTCAAGCAGCTGTCTGAGCAGGTTTGCAAAAACACTCCAGCTTGACAGGGAGGACGTTGTCAGGATGTAAAACATCACTGATCAAAAGAGCAGAAGTTGATTGTGTGCACACAAGATGCCCCATGGAGACACCCTCTCATCACAGAGGGATCTGCAGAGTGTAAAGCCATATCGGCAGAGCGTGAAGCTTGTCTTCAAGACATGAATGTATGTAAATAAATTAACTGGCCTAAGAGTTACAGAGTGGCATTAATTTGCAACTGTGTGTGTGAGCCAATATCAGCATGCCTGAGTGGGTGTTATACCACTATGATGGGAATAGACTGACCGAAGGTATTGGCAAAAGAGGTAAAATTTTGTCAGTGTGCTTTGATACATTCAGTCCATGGTCATGATATTTCAATCAGAGCCAGTTCTTCAGATAACTCAGTGCTGGCTCCTCCATCTGCCATACTGACAAGGATGAGTTGTACTCATCTAGCCCAGGGCTTCTCCATATGTGCACTCTTTTCTGAGCTAATTCATCTGGGCCTCTCTATCTAAAACAAACACCCTGCCAGCAATCGCAGCCATAGACACATGTTAGTGAAACCTGGGAGGGAAGCGAAGCACATGTGGAACAGGACATGCCACTCTCTCATTATTTAATATTTGTTACACAATTGAGGAGATGCATCACTTTTGAGCTGCCCCCACTAACACCACTTTATAGGGCACTGTGTCATAATGAAGTCATGCGCACTGAGGTCAAAGTTATAAAGACCACATGTGGCATTCTGTCAGTTAACTCTAAGGTTTTGTTACTCTATAATATAAGGCTTAACTAACACATACTGGATCAGATACACATTCAGGGAAAAATTCTACATCATTTATACATAAATATATATAATGTTCCTCAACCTCGACTCAACAGTATATAAACAGGTATTTCCTACTATCACTTTAATGGTTCAGCAATAAATCCCATTCAAAATATACAGCTTCTAATAGTTACTACTCATCAGAACAGAGGTTGAACATTCTTAAGCTACATGAAGAAGATAACAGAGAGAAAATAAGTTCTTAAGAAAACATGGACAGAGTGCTGTTTATATTATAGCACACTGGAAAGGCTCTTAACATTTTCCATGAAAGTTCAATCACAAATATGGCTGTCTAAGAGAATGTGGGTTTGGAGAACAGATCTGGAACAGATGGTTTCCACATCAGACCTCTCCTCTGTGGACAATGAGTGGAGTATCCATTGTGACCATACAGGATACACACTGGTTTGGTTTATCAAGCAACTGAAGATGCTCAAGGTGACCTGAGGCAAATAAGATAAGTGTATGGATAAAAGACCACCATAAAATTTCTCATCCCTTTAATTAGTAATGCATTCCAAATGGGGTGGTACTTTCCGAGAATACAGTTTTCCCTCGTAAATGCTCATTTATAGAAGCATCTCTCATCGTATGATTTTGTCCTCAGCATTCTTCTATGATTATACAAAAGTTCGCATTACTTCTATGCATTAACTTTGGTAGTTTCTTCATAGAGTGGGAAAGCCGAGCTTAATCTGATCCTGATCCTTCCTACAGAAATCACTTTTTTTTTCCTCAGCTGAAATCACAAACACACCTTGCTCTCCTCCTGCAGCTCTCGCTTGTTTAATCAAGTATCGCTGAACCACTTCGACATGGGCCAAATATTCTTGATTCCCATGTCTCTACCCTGTGTTACTTCCCTCTCTTTATCTCTGTTAGCATGTGCTTCTTTGTGAGGTCTTTTCATGGTATTGGAAGGCCCCCATGCCATCAGGGAGCTGTGCTATGCTAAAGAGTGCCAGTGAACTAAACGGACAATGCCTTCATCATGAAATCTTTTCACATAGTTGATTTTCTCAGTGTTGGCATGCACTTGCTGTCAGCAAAGCTCAAATAAAATACGGCTGACTACAAAGATTCCAAAGCTACTGAGATCTATCCTCAGTTCTAATGAGAGTTAAGGCTGAGTTGGAATCTTGGCATGTCACTTGATGTAGACAGCATGCAAGACTTTTCAACAGCTAATGATAAGGATACAGTGCTTCATAATGACAGTTACTGAATGAAGAATATTTCACTTTCTAGATTAGTCAAACATTATCATGTAACATCACCTGACACTTCTAAGGCTTTTGAACCGCTTGAACTGTGAAATGTATTTCAGTTTAGCTAACCAAAGTTAGTCAACCAAAATGAAGGTATCGGCCCACTGTCAGTAATTTGCTATTCAGAATCAGTGTGTGCCAAGTCTGTCCATTTTGTTGATCAGTTCTCTCTAACCCTGGATGTTTTGTTGGTATTAGCACAGAATTCCGTCTGTGCTGATTCATTACAAATTTTGCTTCATAATGAGCTTAGAGGTAAGTCAAAAGAAAGAGTGCTGGCAAAAATGCTCTATAAAGTTATGGTCCTGTAACAGCAACTATTAAACTGCTCCGCCTAATGCTGTTCGAGTTGTCATGATATCATGCAGTTGTTATCCTGAAACTTTATTGTTCTGTGAGAAACACAGAGGGTCACTCCATTGGTCTTAAACTTCCATGGGTGTTCATAAAATAGCATGAGCATATCCTAAAATTGGTCCAACTCTCTCCAAGAGGCTTCATCAGCTCAGAGGCTCTGCAGACTCTTGGGATAATTTGAGCTGAGAGTCTCCCAGAGTGCCTCTCCACTTCTTGACTCCCTTCAAGACTGCTTCTAGCAGGATTGGCTCATCCTCAAATTACCCTCTCACTCCACAAGATGTCCTTCAGATGTAGGCAATAAGCTGCTCCAGATACTCCTGTCTGTCAGCCATCTTCCACAAGAGGCTCAGAGTGAGGCCTTGCCCGGGCATGGCAGGTGGGAGCTATTAAAAGTGCGGGTGCCAAATCTGTTTTACGGCTTTCATCTGGGAGTGATGAAGGGCCAGACAGCACAGTAACACCTGCTGGCACACCATCCCTGCCCTGGGAAAAGGGAGTGGCCTCCCCCCTTCAGAGCAGGAGACCCAGAAAAAAAATGACATCTGAGCTGCATTGCAACACAGTCTGAAAATCACACAAAGATTTCATCATAGCAGGAGGTAAGCCTGTGGGGTTTTTTTTGGTTTTTTTTGTGCTCATGAGTTTTCTGGGTTCATGTAGTTTAACATTCACATTGCGATTAGACAAAATGAAACAATGATTGAGTATTCGTAAGGTGGGCAGTGAAAGCATATGGGTATTGCCTAAAGCAGTTAAAAAGCATGGTGGATAAAGAAGATGGGGTACCTTGAACTACATTATTTATATGTTCTTGTATAACGTAGCCCAAAATCATGTAATCTACTATTTAGCCTTTCCCAAATGCACCTCTAAAATACATATACATTAAAACCTGCTAAATCATCTCCCCAATAAATGTAGTTTATAGCTGTTATTACCATTAAGGCAAAACTGTATTTCTGTCTGAACCTTAGTTTTTCCTCATTAAAACAAAAAATCAAAATTCAAAGTCATTTAACGCCACCACCCATTGTTTCTGTCCCCATCTTCTCCCAGATGAATGTTCAGTTGCTAAGCAACTCGAGCAAGCTTGTTGTCCTCAGGCTAGTCAGCCAACGTGTGAAGTTTGAACAGTAGCTATTCAGTAATCTTTTTCCTCAATAAAATGGCAATAGGAGAGCAAGGCAATATGGCAGAGGCAGGGGAGTCCTGAATATGGCCTGATGACAGATTTTCAAACTTAATATTGTTGTGCATTCCCCAAGCAGTATAATCATTAAAAAGCATGGTTTTCCTGTTACTTGGTCTTTAAGCTAAAAGTCTTCTGAATAGCTTGTGAATGATTGCACAGGTTTAATAACTATCGCAGACAGTTTCATTGTGTGATTAGTTTTTCTTTGCTGAAACTGTTTGCTAGAACTCCATATGTTCCTTTGTCTGGTGGATCGTCACAATAACACAATGGGAACCTTGATGAATTACTTAGCAGATCAAGCTGATGTTTTGGTACAATTTTTCTTTCCAATAAAGATGTAGTGCTTTGTGAACTTAGCTGACTCTCTGACATGATAACATTCTAATGTCTCCTTACACTATGGAAGTGCACATGGAGATGGAGAGTGTCAGGTCTCAGACACAGGAGATTTACTGTCGGCTTTAAAATGGTGGGAAAAATGCACGAGGGCCTCACAAAGCCATGGATCTTTTGCTCAAAACACTCCATGGGTCCCTGCAGCTGCCCAGACTTATCCAGTCAAGGATTGCTTTCTTGGCCAGTCTCCATTCACAGGGGAAGAGATTCACCAGCTGGTCCCCGTTACAAAGACTTCCACCGTCACCTTTTCTTTACCAGAGACTCGAGCCATAGTGTTGAACTTGGGCAGACACTGAGGGAGATATACTCTCCATGGATAAAATTACCATGGGCTAAGGGCATCTTGTTAAAACAAGTTTGGAAAGAACCAGCAAGGATATTTCTGTGGGAACTGTGATCTGCACATTTTGTCTGATAGCATAAGTTACATAAAGTACAGACACGGTCAGTCTTGTTGGTCTATCCAGGACTAGCCTGTGCATTGGACCACCATCATAAGAACAATGCTTCATCAGCACATTTGCTCCAGACCACTGGATTTTACATTACAGTTGAAAGAGTATTATTTTTCCCAGTGACTAACAGAGAATATGAGCTTTCACTCACAGGACACATGTGATACATTCATAAATAAAAAAGAGAACAAATAAGTGAAGAGAATGTATATGCCTGACAAACGGGGGGCGTTTGATGACTTTCACATGTAGAGGATTACCAAAACAGAATACTGACATTCCCAAGCACAGGAAACCAGCTAATGTGCAAGGGAAATTTTCTCTTAAAGTACGACCTCCAAAATGAAACCATGTGAAAATTTTTATGTTTTTACAGAACACTCCAAATTAAGCTATTATAGTGAATCCAAATTTCAAGTTGCCATATATCATCTCCTCTAATGAAAATTATATGTTTAAAACATCTCAGAACTTCCTCCAAGCTTTCTTGCCCTCTTTATCATATCCAGGTAATTAATCAATTTGAAAAACTTGAGGAAGTTGGGGAAAACTTCACTGATGAAGAGTTTGGACAATAGCAACAGCATCTATATAAGTACATTATTTATGTCATCTTGGGAACAGAAAGTGCATGATCTCCATATCATCACCCAGAGCACATCGTCTTTGAGCAAGCTGACATACACCTGGGTCCCCAGTAAGTCCGTCCAATCACCTACAGTCTAATTTGTTAATTAAACACTTGTCTGCTGACAGTGCTGCTTGTGATTGGTGAGTACTTTGGCCCAGGTGAAGCACTAAAATGCATCACCCAGAAGGACTTGCTTTTTTTCCAGTGACCAAGGTTAATTCTGTTCTGTCTGTAAAAAAAAAACTGAGATCATTAAATGAGGTGCTTGTTTTGAAATGTGAGCACTTCTAATTTCAGTTTAAAATGCATGATTATTCCATTGCAAACAAAGAGAGATGTGGAAAAATGGACTCGCTGCTTAATTTCATACAAAAACGTGACTTAGTAAGTCGGTCTGGAAGTGGGAGATCATGCCTCTTGCAGTATAAAAGGACAATAATATATTAATAACTATATAAACACATCCTTATATGCTACATATGTTGAATGAAAAGTAGACTGTACCTCTCAGAGAAAACACAGGATAACATTATATTATTAGCAGTGATTGCTTTAACACTGCCCTCTCTCAGAAGGAGACTGAGGCTCAAACAGTGAAAAAAAGTGTTTCAAGACATTAGTTCATAGTTATAATCCAGGACCTCCAGTAGTTATAATCCAGTGATGCATGCTTTGTTACATTATCCCGTTCATGCTATTTTGGGGCGTTGTTGCATGTATCCCGTTCATGCTATCATGGGGCCAGTTCTCATACTGTTGTCCATGAGATCTTATATGAGATTGGACTAGATTTTCTCTTATTTCTCTTATCAACTTTAAGAGTTGGAGAGGTAATGGTGCATCAGCCTCCTACTGAAGCAACTCAGCTACCTTTATGACTTAATAGAAGATTCAGAATCAACATTTGAAGGACTTTTACTGATCTAAATGTGAACTGCATCTCCTTGCACAATAAAAGAACCATAGAAACAGACCTCAGACCTCAGTGTATGTGCTCCAGCTAATGGTGCTGTGACAGGATAATGAGCACTGAGATGTGGAGAAAACCAGGCCCCCTCAGGGTAAAGGGGAGGCAGTGAAGCAGCCAGAGGCATCTTGGCCGGAAGCCTGAAACCCACACCAAACTCCCTTACCACACTTCACAAAACTTAAATATTTCTGAAACCTCCAAGCCACCCAGCTTCCCTCATTAGCTGCTTAGCACAGTCTAAAGAACTCCACCGAGAAGTGAGCTATTCCCTTCATACATACTAATCGAATTTGTAATGATCAATGGTAATTAGACAAAAGTCAAAGCCAGAAAGAGAGCTTAAAGTAAAGAGGAACTGTAGGGCCTTTTGTGTTGAATAAATAGGACACAAAGGCAGTTTCTCTCAAAGGCTGATTGATTAATGAAACAATGAGGGATCAGGACCTTGGCCTTTGGTGCACAGAAGAGGAGAATAATGATTGACATACATTGTGAGGACTGGCACAGCTAAAGAAAACACGCAGGTGTTTATATATTTAAATCGAGGATAACAGTGAAGAACTGACTTGTTCCAGTGCTATCACTGACTCTTCATATCCTGGTGCACAGGGGAAAATAATACAGCACTTATGCTGGAACTTGCGAGCACATTTCCATGTTTTGTAATTCTTTATATTGACAAAGTAGGCCTGTGAGCAAATCATAATGGCAAATTCCCTCTGAATTCAGAGCTGTTTAACATATTCTAGGCATACAATGTTAAGCATAGACCTGGAGGGTTTTCTGAGTACCCATAATTATGAATAAATATCAAACCCATGAACAAAAGTGTTTGGGAAATGATTCAATTCTCTAGTGTAATAAATTATAACATTCCTTCCAGGTACTTTTTGTCATTTGCACAAACCTTAAATAACTCTTAAGGTTCCAAGATTATGGAGTTCATTCATCTACATTTGAAACCCTAGAGAAAAGTTCAACTAAAGAGGAAAGTTAAACTATAAAGTCTGAATAATGCCAGGCAATTACTTTTTTTTTTTTTTTTTTAGCTTTTTCTCAAACTTTTGATTACCATCAGTATTTTTCTTTTCCTGCTCTTATTTGTAGGAGGAGACCAGTAATAATATGCTGTGTTTGTACAGGAGCCTGGGATCATTTGCCAGTGCAGACGGAGCTCGGCGTGTACGAGAAGGACCCATTTATGAAAGGTGAGATCCCAGCACAGAGGCAGCCATCTCCCTCAGTACCTCCTATCAGTTCCCCCAGGCTTTAGGAGCAGGCTGATGGCATTCTTTATGTGTGCATAATGTGTGTTGGCAAATTATCTGACATGATGGTCAATTGATAAGCGCAACAAAGACAAGAGGGTATGTAACATTTTTAATATAACCATTAACAATGACTTGGAGACACAGATGGAAAGAAAAAAAACTACTGCTGTTTTCTTTATGTCTCTGCCACGGGTGTCCACCAAGAAAGACCTGGTACACGATGGACAAACCTCATAGAGATCTGTTATGTCATTGAAAATCTTGTTATTACTATCTCTTTTACATAGAAGTCTACAGAACATGCACTGTTAAAAGCTATGGTATGAATGTGTACAAGTATTTGTGGTTATTTTGGCCTTAGGATTTCTACCGGCATGCTACATTGAGCAAGAGGCAGAAAACATCACATGAACCTGCCAACAGTAATCAAAAGGCTAGAATGATGAGGAACAAACATTTCAACTTCACTGGGAGATGAGAAAGACATTTATGAAAAAGTGAGTGATGGAGCAGCTGTGTGTTTGACCATTTATTTTGTGCTTGTGAAAAAGTACACTATTAATGGTACGGTGCTGATTGTATACTGGGGAGTAGCCAGAGCACAGGTGCTCTGAGTTAGTCAGTAGACATGATCTAGACTTATACTATTGCTGCTGGTGTGAGTGAGTGTGTGTGTGTGTGTGTGTGTCTCTAAAAAAGAACTCTAAAAAGAAATGCATGAACACACAACTGTCATTTAACGACTCTAATGGTTCATGTATTGTCTCATCTCACTGTCTGATGGTTACTTAATTAATTACTCTTATCGTTTATCATAATTGCTTTTTGTTTGGTTTTACTCTTTTTTTTTATTTACTCATTGAATTGAAAATGCTCTGCAACGGGAAGAATGGCATCAAGTCTGGATCTAGAGTTTGATTTTCGAGATATAATAGTGTTTCGATTAGCGTACACTTGGTTGAACACTCCCATCTCTGGCTGTGGTTTGAACTGATTTGTTAAATGTGCCCAGGGGACTCGAGCAGACCATGTTCTCTGTGCTGTGTGGCAAATAACTCTGAGACTTGCAGTAAGCATAAAGGGGGAGGGGTGCCAAGGAGGCCCCTTCTAAATGATGGAGCAAGCAGAGATTGTCTAGTAGTTTCCAAACTGGGACAGAGTATGTGATATCAGAAATGCAGCAAAACAAGCCCAAGAGGGGCCCAGGAGATCTGGCTTTCCAGAGTTAACTAAAGTCCACTCCTTAAATCACGGCAATAAGAAGTCGCTTTACGTATTACTGACATGTGCTATATTAACTGGACTGTGATGGGTATTACTGATGTGTGAATTGTTTCAATGTTACAAAACAGCAGTTTTAGAGTAAAACTTTTAAAAAAGTTAATGTGTGTGTGTGTGTGTGTGTGTGTGTGTGTGTGTGTGAGAGAGAGAGAGAGACGCAAAAGGGAGGATAAGTAGTGCAAACCTAATTGAAACAGTGGATTTGTGTACATTTATGCAGGCATGTGATGTGCATGCATATAAAAGTGTGCTTGTATTAATGTGCATGTCTGTGTCAGAAGAAAAGAGAGATGTAGAAGCTTGAGAGAGAAAGAACGTGAGAGAGAGAGACAGAGAGAGGGAGAGAGAGAGAGAGAGAGAGACAAGTCAGGAGCTGCAGGTAACAGGAAGAGGGAGAGAGAGTGAGAGAGGAGGTTAGAGAGGGTGGAGGAAAGCCAAGTCAGCTAGAAACATTCCACCCCTACACAGGCCGACTCCAAGGAAGGCTGGGGAAAACTTAAGCACTAATCCAGATGTAGATCACTAGGACTTCAGAAGCCGGAGCTGAAGCTGAACTTCTGCTTAAAGTTCCCATCACTCCAACAGATCAGATCAGGTCTTGGTCGGTTAAGAAAGGAGGAAAACAAAAGAAGGCTGCTCAGGGTTACTTGGATTCCTCTTATCCAAGGTCTTTAACAGTCAACACTGAGAATTTACGATTCAGACTTTTTTGACAGGGATCTCAAGGTAAGTAAGAAATGGAGTTAATGCCGTTAAAAAACAGAACTACCAGGTGGCTGTATCATTGGTGATTACTTTGGTGATTATTTTGAAAGTATTAGATTGCACTGTAGAAATTTCAGCGCGTAAGCAAAAAGATTAAAAAAAAGAAGGAAAGAAAGAAAGAAAAAAAGATTAAGCTTTACCTGATATTTAAAAAAGAAAATCTAATTGAAATAAAACCTATTTTGGAGAAACTTTTGCCTTCATAGAGTCTATAATTCTCTATATACAACTTGGCAAGTTAAACTTAAGTATATGATGAACATTAACATTAAAGGTGATGGTTATAATTTAATAACTGCTTGTTTCAAAGTTCTTGAAAACATCTAAAAACCACATTGGCATGGCTGATGTCAGAAATAACTAATATCAAATGTTTGCATCCTAACACTAACAAATGTCCTTATTACTCTACTTGACTTTCAAAAGATGGGCACTGAGCCAAAGTTTGACGGTAAAAGAAGTGGAGAATGGTCTATGGATCCAATAAAACTAAACATTAAAACAATGCCTTCAAAAGCCAAGACTAAGTTGATTTGCGTGAAATCTCAATAAAAATGGGTCCATCCCACATGTCTAGTATGGGGAACATATGACAATGCACACTTACATGTATCCCACTGTTGTGAGTCCAGGAGCCCATGTGATTTTGATATATATTGTATATATTACATGTGTGTGTAAGTGTGTGTGCACATACATGTGTGCAGATTTTGGTTATCTGAGGTAACGTTTTTTGTGTGTACAGGTCAGGTCCTCCTATAGTAACATGTTTGTTGCATGTTCATTGCCATGGGAATATGTAAACCAGGGATGAATATTATATTGAAAAATAAAAAATATGTTAGTTTTCATAACATGTCATAGCACTAAAAAGATTGGGCAAGGCCAACTACATTTCCCCCACTGTCTTTAACATTGTTTTTTATGTTCCTCTGTCTTTCTCTCCCCCCTCCCTGAAGAATACTTGTGTGCTCTCCTTTCATGAAATATCATTCAGCACTGCAGCATGAGCATATGTAATGCATTTTTCATATGAAGCATCTATTAGCATCTGCCTATCCATCTATCCATGGCATTCCCGTCCGTGTGTCATCTGTTGTTTGAATAACATGAGGGTCCATTTAACAACTACTTGCTGTCATTTTTCTTGTTATTTGTTAAATAGCATTTTCAACAAGCAGCTGGACCCAGCAGGGGTGAAATAGGCAGCAGAGGGAGTAAATTATCCAAAATTGACTTGATCACTATGAGTCATTATAGTGCTATGGACAAGCGAATAACTCATGTCAGACATTTCCACCTTTGACCCCCTACTCAGACAGCACTAAATCTTTCTAACGAGAAGTTGGTGTAAATGTAACACAACAAATAATTTGGGCCCCTTTAACTTTCTGTGCCCTTAAGCATAAATATTTTGGCACTGGGGAAGTGCAACATTTGGTACCATTCTCTATAATGTGTAAGTGCACTGTTGAAGGCTTTACTAGCATAGACTTGTGATTAATGTTACGTGCTTCTGAAAAACACTTAATCATTGAGCCATTTTTGTGTAGGCTTTATGTAGGTTCAGCAAAATTGTAGGAATTGTGAAGTCATGACACACTTTGCTGCCATTCTTACACAATGTGGCAAAAAAGTGAAGTGGCAACATGTCACATGCTTTCTCAGCAGGTTTTCACTCTACATAAGAAACTCAGCAAACAGTCACCCATTTTGTTCTTGCACTTACCACACATCTGTCTTCAAAGCATGCTTATAAGAGGTTGGCCCAAGATTATTTTGTTGTTGTTCTTTGATTATTTGTTTGTTTGTGTAGAACAAACAAACAGTTCTGAATTATCTGTGACAAGAGAAGCTTAACAGATGAAGTCACATGCTCAGTGTTGCACAATGCACTAGCCAGAGCTAAAAGTATGACATTTTTTATCATAACTGCCTATTTTGGCCTGTCTAAATACAGTAAAAGAGAAGAAGCAAACATAATGCTGCCAAGAACTGATATTTAATGATTCAGTTACAGAATTTGTATATATGAACAATGAGAGTTTAAACAACTTGAAAATTCTCTACATAATGCAACAATACCAGTTGTGTAGATCATGTTAAATGAAACTTCCACAACGATGACACTATGAAGCACATAAATAGAATGTCTTGGCACATAAACCTTTTGTCAGTCCATACTGACAAACAGAGCTGACTAGTGAATTAATTATACACTAGTTACAATACTATCGTATGTTCCAGTAAAATGGAAGTAAAAGTGTTTTTACAGTGAAAGAATTGTTTTTACCATTGATATAACCATTTGTTTTCAGGAGCTACATTAAATATGTCAAATACCTGTTATATTACAATATCAGATAATGTTATAGAGTATGAGATGTGGCAGCAAAAGACTTGTCAGTCAGCCAGATTCATTCAAAGACTAGACACAATTAGTTAACCAGTTTTTAGCCTCTGCTTTGCATATCATTACACTGCTTTCAGTGGTTCAGAGCTTCAGCAAAAAATAAGAATGTTGCATATTGACAGATGACACTGACTTATTTATTTTTTTTTTGGGGGGGGGGGGGGGGGGGGGGGTTCACTTTTTTGAGAGCATTTATCAATAGCCAAATTCTCATAAGAATACAAATGCTATCATTTTGATGGAATTATCTGTTTTAGTAACATCTTTCAAGTTTTGGTACTAATGATGAATTTTGCAAAGAAATGTGTTTTGGCAACCATGTTCCTGCTTGGAATATGATTTAAACTGTTTTCTAAATGTGAAACCTGTTCTAAAATGTATTCAAACCAACAAGAATAATTTAATCAGCTGCTAACTTCAGTTATTAAAATTGTGTTTACATATTAGCTCAAGTAAAACAATCTACCAAGTTGCTGAAAATTGTGCCAGTGCAAGTTTTGTGAGTGTGTGTGTATCATTCTTGATTTACTGTTGCAAATATCAAAACAAATTATGGAGACTTTATGGTGCCATGATGTATGCCACAGTCTTTTGAACTTGGTCCTGGGGCCTCACTTGACAGTAAGTTTTTACTGTAGCCTTCTGCTAATGCTCCTCATTGAACTAACTAAAAGTATGTTGATTAGCTGACAAGTCATATCAGGTAAAAGAATGATAGGTAAGAGCATAAAATATCTGCCCTGTGGTTCCCCTTGGCTGGATTTGAAAAATGCTGATACTGACATATGCAGTTATTATGTGAATAAACAGTAAACACAAGGAGAAATGAAATATAAATTTGGATACTCACTACAGCACATATACCTTTAGTCTACAGATCTGTGGGTTTCAGGTTAGATGATGGCATGAGAGAGAGAGATGACTCGACTGGTTATGCCCGTTCCCCGTTTGTTGGCACCACTGGTGCTGATGGTCATCTTGCCAGCGTGTTTGTGCGCATGTCCCCGTTCCTGCAGCTGCCCGGGCCAAAAGGAGGTGCATTGCACCTTCCGCCACCTTCCCTCCATTCCCCACAACATACCTAAAGATACACAGCGTGTCAACCTGGGGTAGGTGGCTTTGCATTTTACCAATATTGATGCAGATATACATGCTGCTGTTAATATAGTGGTTAATATTAAACTGAGAGATTTAACACAGGTTGAAATGCACAATATAAGAAGACGTTTGACATTAAATACAAACTGATTATTCCCTGTATAACCCTGTAATAACTTAAATATCTTGACAGGTACTACCATAAGTCAAAGTCTTGATTGTTTGCAGTGCATTTAAGGACACCAGATAGAAGAGATTTATTACAAAATAATAGAGATCTCTGGTGTAATCTGTAACAGATTCAAAGAAGAGAATGCACACTATGATTTCCCCTCCTTTGTAAGGAGATAAATATCTTTCATTCTGATTTCCTTTATGTTCTGTCTGCACCCCTGTACAGGTATAACAATATTGAAGCAGTACGAACTTCAGATTTCGCAAACCTGCACCAACTGGAGATGCTTATGCTCCATGGGAATGATATCACTACTGTGGCCTCAGGATCATTTTACCACCTACGCTCCCTCCAGGCAAGTGTGGATATGTAAAAATGTGTGTTTGGACCTAGGGAAGTCGTATATTGCCTTTTTGCAATGTCTTCTGGTTTCACATGCCATACATAATGGCCCATGACAAACACAGAAACAAATGAATGAAATTTCCACAAAGCAATGCAAGTTCTTTATACAAAATTACTTAAAATTCCATATTCTTTAACCATATTGTCACTAGATATGCCAAAATCAATTAAATAGTAAACGTTGCTGCTGCTTCACAGATTCTGAAACTGAGTTACAACAAGCTTAAGACCATTGATGCGGGCATGCTTGAGGGCTTGACAAGTCTAGTGCGCCTTCACTTGGACCATAATCTAATTGACTTCATTGAGCCTTTCTCCTTCAATGGACTTACATCTCTGAAGCTGCTTCAGCTTGAGGGCAACCGACTACAAGACCTGCACCCACAAACATTCATTACCCTGTCCATACTCGGCAACTTTTGGGGTTCAACTTTGCGTCACCTTTACCTGGCAGAAAATAGGCTGGACTACCTGCTACCTGGTACACTCCAGCATCTTAGCAAGCTGGAGGTCATTTCTCTGCATGGCAACCCCTGGACCTGTGACTGCCACTTGGAGTGGCTCATAGAATGGAAAAAGAAGCATGAAGGTTTTTTGTTTTGTTTTGTTGGTTTTGTTTGACATTGACTGAAAATATTGAGAGGACATGTACAAGTCCATCATTAAAAACACATGCGTGATGAAATGATACTGTAGGAAGTCATGACACTTTGTTGTAACGAAGACAAATGTCAGGTCGCTGACTTCCAAAAACTTATTTTCAATTTGTACAGTACGTGTATATACAGATTTAAAATATCAAGATTCTCTCTCCTGTTTTCTAGGTATAGTGAAGTGCAAAAAGGATCGTGATTCTGCAGCGAGTGAAATCTGTGCAGTGTGCTCTTCACCACAGCTCCTCAATAACACTCAGATCTTTCAGCTGACAAAGGAGAAGCTCACTTGTGAGAGGCCCTCCCTACAGTCCCCACTGAAAATAGGAGAAAGCAGTATTTGGGAGGACTTGGAGCCAGATCTTCCATATATCAAGGATCTGGAGAGTCCATTGGGCCAGTTAACTTTTGTCCTGTCCGACAGCCATGGGAATGTGGCTCACGTAGCCTGTGATGTCTCTCGTCCAACTGAAAGCACCTCCATGGTCTGGGAGCACCTGAAGAAGTCAGAGCAGGTAGAAGTCAATGTGACTCTAATTAGCCTACTGGAATGTGAGATTGACAAGGAAGCACTTCAGAATTTGTGGAGGCTAGTTGCCTATTACTATGAAAGCCCAGCCATCTTGGAGCGAGGACTTAAACATGAGAACACATCCAGAGTGACCTATCGGTATTCTCAGGTCTCAAGTGAGGATTCTCCTTACTTCACAGACCTCAAGGGGCATTTGACAGCAAACCCAACATGGCTTTTACAACCAAGAGTTACCCTTCAGTTAAACAGACAGAAGACTACAACCAGGAAATTAGTACTGAACTTTTCAACTTTCATTACAAAGCGCATCAGTGGAAGAGGGGAGCAAGAGGACGTTATCTCTTCATGGGCAATGATACAAAGAAGAACACCAGGGAGAATTCAGTCTGTGCTGGAACATTCTGATGCCAGTATGGACTGTAGCGTGTTGAGCTCAGGACATCAGCCTGTACGATGGATGCTTCCAGATCTAACCACACTGGATAATTCTGATTCAAAGCGAGATGTGTCTGAGCATAGCAAATTAATTATCAAAAATACAAGTCTGTCAGACTCTGGAATGTATCATTGCTTTATTCAAACTGATACTGAAGTGGATATAGTCTCTTTCAGACTAACAGTCAGGACTAATCTCCTTAGCCCCAGTGACCTAAATGGGAAAAAGATGTCTGTAGAAAGTGGAGAATCGCTTACTCTTCCCTGTTATGTGAATTCACCCCAGCCGAGTGAGACCAAATGGTTCCTACCCAATAATCAAATTCTTGGATCATCAGAACCAAATGGGAAAGCATATGTATCACAAAATAACTCTCTTGTTATCGAAAAAGTTACCCATGAAGATGCTGGGGAATACAGCTGTCTGGCCGCTAACCTCTATGGAGTGGATATGTTGTCTCATCTAGTTGTAGTCACTGGTGAAAAGGTAAAAGACCCTCCAGATATAAGTGTAGCTGAAGGTGAATCACCTTTGTTTGAGGGTGAGGAAAATGAAGGCTCAGGTTTTCAAGAAATAAAACGTCCAACTTCTAAAAAAACACAACAGAGAGTCGATGGGAAACACAGGAGTTCAGGTGGGCTTTTACGACCTGGTACCAAAGGAAAGAGAATTAAGGAGACAGTGAGGAAACCTAATAAATCTGTCAAAGAACTTGACCCGCATCGCTGGGCAGAATTTCTAGCAAAAGTGAATGTGAAAGTGTCAACTGCGCAACCATTCCCAATTACGATGACGACAGCAACAAAATCAACAACAGCAGAATCTGTAACACAAACCACATATATTTTCACTACTAATGCCTCTCCAACAACAATTACAGAAGGCACAAGCAGTCCCACCTCAATTTCAAGCCCTGGGGTTCAGAGTGAAAAAAGTTTTGATAAAGGCACATATGTGGAGAAAGAGGGCACAAGACATAGAGACCCACTACACCACAGGGAAGACTACTCAAACATTCCTGAAGTGATTTCACTAAATCCAGAATCAACCTCTGCATCTCCCATTGTCCCAGCTGCAAAAAACGTAACACAACCTCAGAAACAAGTGGACAGATATGAACTAGAAGAGAGAATTAAGGCCAACAACAATCCTATTTGGACACAAAGACGACGACCCACATTCAGGCGAAGGAGACCCCCTCTACATAGATTCCGCCCACAGAGACCCACTTTACCTCCATCAACAACAGAATACATTCAATTTTCAAAATCCTTATCCCCAACGAAGGTATCTGAATTCACTCAACGCAAGGAAGAAGAGACTAAAGCTACGGGCAAAAACAAAGAAGACACGGCCATCAAACTAAAGGGTTCAAGTCAACTGGACCTTCTTACTGAGGAACCACCTCAGGTTTACACAATGTCCACATTTACAAGAGAGGGAAAATCAAGAGAAATGAATATCAAACATCATGTGTCATTTCAAGACAAAATTACTACACCTGTGCCAAATGGTAGATTAGGTGTCACATTGGAACCTATTCAAAACAAGTTGCATGGAAGAGAAAACAGTGAAGACATTAGCTGGGGATCAGATAAGACTGAAGATAAAACTAAACAACATTCTTTGACAGTAAAAACAACAAACTCACCTTATCTTTATCACACAAATGTTAAATCTCCGCTGTCACCCAAAATAACAGTTACCACAGTTAAACCAGTCCTCACTGAGACAGTCAGACACAGAATGGACAAACCAAAGACAAGACTTGAAAATTCAGATTATTCAAATGGTTTCCCTATTCATCCTTGGATTAACCAACAGCACACACAGAAGAGAACCCAAACATCACTCAAACAACAACCCTTCACCCCGCCTCCCTTTTGGCTTTATACCGATCGTGCTCCTTTGTCGCCCACAGATTACAGTTCAAGACAGCGATACTCTCCAGACAGGCCATGGCATTTCCACTATACCGGGGGCAGGGTCACAGAGGTAACTAATCGACCAGAAATCACAGCAGAGACAGCAAAGCCAACAGCATACATCTCTGGCTCAACCGCAACTGCCTTTCCCCTGACTTTACCCCCCCACAGCAGCTCTTCCCCACGAGCCAGGGACTTCCTCCTTTTCTCCAGACTTCGAAATAGATATAGACAATCGCAGATTGATGCATACCGCCTTTCTCAACTTGGAAAACCGGTCACCTCCAAGCCAAGTGTTACTAAGCCCACTCCACATCAAGCTCCAAAGCTCCCAAGCGTCTACAAGTCTGTTACACCACCTTCCATCCCAGTGTCAGTGAACAAGCCACAATCTACCACAAGTGTATTCTATGGTAGTCGTTGGCACCATAGTTACTTTGGGACGAAGAAACTAAGTACTGCTCTGCCCTTCCCCAATCTGATGGGTAATGGACTGAAGCCCAGGATTACCTCAGCAAACTCTGTGAGTGTGTCTGCATTAGCAGAAACGGATATCTCCATACCCTGTGAATCATCTGGAGACCCAGAGCCCTCTCTCTCTTGGACCCAAGTCTCAACAGGTGAGGTGAAATTCAGTCTATTTCAAAACATCTTGTGGTAATTACACCGTGCATCATCCTTTCTCATAAGTTCCCCTCTTGGCAATCAAGTATATGTATTATATTAATCACTATTTGTTCAGAAGACTATCTCTACTATTTCTGGGAATATTTCAGATTATTTTGACAAACTGTTTCCATGTTATAAATACAGTGGAAAGGCTTTGCATTACAAAAGGAAACATATTATAGAAAAACGTACAGCCCATTTTAGAGTCATACAGTTTACACACTGGGTGATTACCCATTTGTTTGAGGACACCACGGTGAGATTTGTCTGTATTACAAAGCCAAGCACTGCATTAATTAAAGCTTATTTGTTTACGAACATCAATTTTTGCACTCGCATATAAACTTTTCCATTCTTTCTGTATTCCTTAGGGATCAGCATTCCAGCCAATACAAAGCATGGACAAAGATTTGAGGTGCATTCCAATGGAACATTTGTGATAAAGAATGTTCAGTTGCAGGACAGAGGCCAGTATCTCTGCACAGCACAAAATAAATTTGGTTCTGATCGAATGGTGATCACTCTTACTGTGCAGACACAGCCCCCAAAGATATATGGTGTTAAAGCCAAAGACATATCTGTATACTTGGGTAAACCAATAAATTTGGACTGCGTTGCTGTGGGTAAGCCCAAAGCCCAGATCTCCTGGATTCTCCCTGACCGGAGCTTTGTGCGAGAAGTGGGGTCTTTTGCAAAAGCAGCCTCATTTTTCCCAAATGGAACTCTGAGCATCAAATCAGCAAACTTTTCCAATAAAGGTGACTATATGTGCATTGCAAGCAATGCAGCAGGAGCTGACACTGTGACCTATCATATCCATGTTGCAGCTTTGCCTCCAACCATCACTGAGGGGGCCACAGAAAGTATTGCAATACAAAGTGGGAGGAGTGTCTATTTACATTGCACAGCAAAAGGAGAGCCAATGCCTCTTTTGAAGTGGAGTCTTCCTGATGGTGCCCACATGAAGCCCACACAGTTTCTTGGCAGACGACTCTTTGTGTTTCCAAATGGGACACTCTTCATTAAAAGTGTTGTACCACTTGATTCTGGACGGTATGAGTGTTCTGCCACCAATGTTGTGGGCTCTGCTAAAAGAGTGTTGCAGCTAGATATTGGACAAGAGACCCCAATCCCCTGGCAACGTCCATCTCAGCAGCATAGTGTCAAAGCCATGTATGGCTCCACTGTGTTCTTGCACTGCCCTGAGTCCGCAGGCTCCCAGAGAGGCACAGTTTGGAGACTGCCCTCAAAAATCCTGCTGGAACATCGTTACAGGTGCTGCGCCAAAGTAACTTTTCTAAAAATCTATCAGTAAAAATTACCACTTCCATAATGGCAGTAATGATCGTATTCTATTGCAGGATTCAATGAAATTGTATGTGCATCAAACTACACGGCATTTAATTTCCCCAAGTACATGAAACAGAGGTTTCTGTACAAAGGAACCCTGGACTCTGTAACAAAGTGATCAACATCTCCTTGGGCTATGTGTGATCTTCTCTTACTACAATTTAGAAAGTAGTTCACTGTAACATTATGTGGCATGACATAAATGCAGCAAAGGAGGTTCTCTCTGAACCACAACTTCCAATGACATGAGACACTGCACATCTTAACTTTAGATTCTACTACCAACGCAACAGATGTCATTATAATTTGGTAGAATTAATTTACTTGTGCACAATCAAAGATTATGTTTATTGGTTTATAGTTCTTTAGAGATCACTAGAAACCCTAGCTACTTAGTATGTAATCAAGTTATTAGCCCAAGGCAGAATAAGAGATACTAGTAGATTACACAGGAATGAACAGATTGTACAAAAAATATTCTTTAATTTATGGCATGAGTGATAAGCACATCCGAGGGCCAAAAGTGAAAAATAACAAACACAGACAAGGTCATTTACAATGCGACCATTCTACTACAACCTAGAGTGCAGAACTTTAGAATGTCTTGCCATGGAATTCTATCCCCCGTCAGGAGACAAAGGAGGTGTAAGTCTCTTTGATCTCCCTCCACACACCTCTATCACAAGATTTACCACTACAGGCCAACACAACTCAACATTTAACTTGACCTTTCACGGTTAGGTGAAAACAATATACAAAGACTGAGTTGTTGATCATTAAACTTTAAACTTGTCAGACACAGGAAAAAGAGTTCTGAGTAATATTATTATCTCACCAACTCTCAATCATGACTGCCATTTTTGTCTTTCAAAAGCGCTCAGTACTACAGTACTACAAAGCATGGAGAACAGTATTTTCAGACAAGCTGTCAACAATAAATATATGCAATGAAATCAACAAACACTGTGAGCTGACCATTACTGTGTTTCTTTTCAGCCCTCAGAGACACATCACTGCTTTTCCCAATGGTACTGTGAGGATCCTACAACTTACTGAAAAGGATGCAGGTAGTTACCTATGCATTTTTCAAAGGCCAAATGGAGAGGACATGGAGCTATTTCAAGTGGAGGTCCTGATGAAGCCTCCAAAGATTGAGAATGCGGGAGCCCAACAGAAAAGAGTTGCTAATGGGGAGAATTTTCAGGTGGATTGCGTGGCTTCAGGCCTCCCAGACCCTGAGGTGTCATGGAGCCTTCCTGATGGCACTGTGATCAATAATGCTCTTCAATCAGATGACAGTGGGACACGTTCTCAACGCTATATAATCTTTGGGAATGGTACGCTTTTATTGCACCAAATGGATAAAAAGGATGAGGGTGATTACACATGCTATGCAAAGAACACTCTCGGAGAGGATGAAATGAGAGTAAGTGTCAAGGTTATCTCAAACTCACCCAAGACTTCCTCCAAAGACCAGCTAACCATATTTGCACCACTTGGTGAGTCAGTCTATATGAAGTGTGATGCTCTTAGAAAATCCCAACCCACAATTATCTGGCTTTCACCAAGAAATGATATCATAACCTCAAATCCTATCAAGTATCAGATCATGAATGATGGAACTCTAGTCATTAAAAAGGTAAATTTATCTGACCAGGGAAAATATGCCTGTGTTGCACGAAATTCAGCTGGTGACAACATTAAAAATGTAATGCTCCAAATTGAGGACAGAGCCCCTCGTATCAATGGAAAAAAGGGGCAAACTAATATGAAAATTTTAGCAGTATCCTACCAGACTCTACTACTGGACTGCAAGGCAGAGGGTGTGCCAGAGCCACAGATTACCTGGACCACATCATATGGCATGTCCTTGCCCACACCATATCTGGGCGGCAGATTTCAAGTCCACAAAAATGGAAGTCTTGAGTTGAGGGGCATTAGGAAGGCAGATGAAGGCCAGTTTCTATGTGTTGCCACAAATTATTTGGGGGAGGCAAGTCTGGGATTTGACCTCGAAGTTGCATCACTTGCCGAAAAGCCAAGTTTCTCAGTGCCAAATATTGAAGTTCTACCTCTCAGACCAGATGGTGGTGACATCACCTTGGAGTGCCATGCTACTGGGAAGCCAAAGCCAGAACTGGCCTGGATTCTGCCCAATAGCACAGTGATGGCCCCAGGCTTGAGACTTCAGCGATTTATTCACTATCCAGAGAATGGAACTTTGCGCATCATCCAACCAGTGACCAACGATAAAGGTGTTTATCGTTGCCTAGCAAAAAATGTGGCTGGACAAGTAGAAAAAAGGTATGCACTGGAGCCTGGAAGAAAGCCTCAAATTCGAGGTACAGCTGGGGCCATGAAGATTTCCTTTGGACAAACTCTGAACATGCCATGCACAGTAGATGGCTGGCCAGAGGCAACAATCACCTGGACTCTCCCAAATGGTCTGGTCTTGGACAAACCTCAGGTTATTGAGCGTGTGACATATTTATCTAATGGTACACTTCAAATCAGAGAGACAGCTAAATCTGATAGAGGGACCTATCTCTGCAAAGCCACCAACACATTTGGAACCTCAATACTGTCATACCCAGTGACAGTAATGGTCTTTCCACCTCGGATCACAAATGCACCTCCATCCATTATAAGGGTTAACAAAGGCTCACCTGTGACTCTAAATTGTATTGCATCTGGCATACCCAAACCAGATATTTCTTGGACTCTACCAGGTCGTACTACACTTGTTCCCAGCAACCGCTTTGCAACACAGGGTGGAATTCACATGACAGTGGAAGGAAGTTTGGTCATACAAGATCCAGGCCTTATGAACTCAGGGATTTATAAATGTAATGCCAAAAACGCTCTAGGAACTGACTTCAAAGCTACATACCTTCAAGTGATATGAGCACCAGTGGATAATGTGTCAAATACATGCACAAGAGTGCCAAAAATTAACCTTGCAATTACAATGGACACCTCAGTTTAACCTCCACTAGACTAAAATGGCTCCTGAGTAGCTTATTATGTGCATGCACAATGCATTAAATAGCATAGATTATTTGACAGCCTCAAAGAACCATCGTTCTAAAAGTCACACTGAGGCCTAATCAACACCAGTTTATGTTTCAAAACGTCTAAGAATTTCATATAGATAAAAAATGTACTTCTATTTATGAACGTATTGTTTTGTAAATATTTAATAATATATTTCATTGGCTGAGGATAAATATTTTTTTTTGTTTAATTTCAATGCAATGTATATGTCTACATGCAAAATATCACGTTCTGAAATTATTAAAACTGATTTGTGATTATAACAGTGCAAATGTAAATCTGGGGAATGCTCTCTGATAAAATGCATTTGTAAACCACGGCATACAAACAGCCTTTCATTGTGGGAGTGAAAAGGAGCCTTGTATGGCACAAATGGCCATTGGAGTGTTCAAGCAGGAACAGTAAAACAAGTCAGTCAACCATTTTTGTATTGAGTTACTAAAATGATTTCTTCCTGAAAATATCCTGTACTTCTTTTTTCATAAGGTTACGTTCATTTTAAAAACTGGTCAGCCTACAAGACAATAAACTAGATTAAAGAACGTTATGATGTTTATATTTTAAATTCTCTAAACCTTAAATTTAGCTAGTTTTACTCTCCGTAGACTATGTGCAAGCTGTCACACCAAGAACATTCAAATGTTTTACAAATACAAACGTTCACCCAGTTTTCAGGCGTTGCGTTTCTTCATAAGGATCAAACGTTCTACAAATATACACGCGTATTACATCAATTACCGTGCACTTGCTAGACATAGCTCTCTTCGTCGGCTTCTCTCATCCGCTAAGGCGAAAACAGTGCCGAAGGGAGGGGATTTCACTTGTCGCCTAACCTCACTCCTTCCCCCAATAGCACAGTCAGACCAAGGCTCTAGTCCGTTCCCTATTTCATCGTTATGGCAAATGAAACTGTTGAAAATGGAGAGGGAAAAGCTAACATACGAAATGCTAATCTCACGTCGTCTTTGGATTTGAGCACGTCTCTGGACCATAGTGTACAAACTCGAATTTTTAAAATTATAGTAATAGGCGACTCAAATGTGGGTAAGACCTGTTTAACCTTCCGCTTCACTGGAGGAAGCTTCCCGGAGAAGACGGAGGCCACAATCGGTGTGGATTTCAGGGAGAAAGCCGTGGAGATTGAAGGCGAAAAAATAAAGGTAAAAAGCGGAGTCTTGCCAATAAGGCCGAAATTCTTTGTCTCGTTGGAGTAACTGCATTCAACATCCCCATGATGTCAGAATCAAAATAGAGTTTTGAAATACGTCTTGAGTCATGCAATGTATCTTCAGTTTTATTCTCACGCATTGCGTTAGTCGTAAGCCCTCATTTTTCTTTGTCATGAATTTAGCGATGAAACATCACTTTGTTATGTTTGATATGATCAATGTGCGCGCTGTTTTTGCTGCTTATTGTTTAATATGCTGTGTATTGTTTAAATTATATAAACATCGTGCATCAATGCCATATCCTCTCTTCACCTTTAACTGGATGCATTTACTTGAGCGATACACTGAAAAGGACATGACAACTGCGTAGCAGTGCTAATAGAGAATGGTTATTTATGTTTTCTGTTGGATGAAACTAGCGTTTAGTCATAAAGACAACACTTAGCAATGTAGAGAACAATATATTTAAAGGATTCAATTTTCCATTTTTGTATCAACACACCATATAATTTACTTCATAATTTGCTAGTCAATAATTTGTTTTAATGTGTTATTTCTTGCCTAGAATAAGTAGCAAATATTATAAGATAAATCGTTGTTTTTTACCTCTTTATCTCTTTGATCATTTATGTCTCCCATCCCAAATATAATTTGACATGACAAGACTTGTATGCCTCAAACAATATGTAAATGTTAGCATTAAAATGCACAGTAAACCTTGTCTAAATTATGCAAGGCTCTTTTGAAAAATAAACATTTTCATAAACGTTTTCATTCTAAATAAATCCCACCATGTGTTTGGAGTTAATAATTCATTTTAAGATTTCCCTCTCATTTTTTTTTAAATAACAACCTCTCCAGTAATCTGTATGTACCTCAGTCTCCATCAACCTGCTCTGACCACTGACTTGAATGATGTTTTTACCTCTAGGTCCAAGTATGGGATACAGCAGGTCAGGAGCGCTTCCGCAAAAGCATGGTGGAGCACTACTACCGTAATGTTCATGCTGTTGTCTTTGTTTATGATGTCACCAAGATGGCCTCTTTCCAGAACCTTAAGACCTGGATCCAGGAGTGCAATGGTCATCGGGTATCCCCCTCAGTACCTCGTGTCCTGGTGGGTAATAAGTGTGACCTGATCGATCAAATCCAGGTGCCCTCCAACACAGCCCTCAAGTTTGCTGATGCCCACAACATGCTGCTTTTTGAAACATCAGCCAAAGACCCTAAGGAGAGCCAAAACGTGGACTCCATTTTCATGTGTCTGGCGTGCCGATTGAAGGCCCAGAGGTCTCTGCTCTATAGGGATGTGGAGAGGGAGGATGGAAGGGTGAAGCTGTCCCATGAACCAGAGGTCAAGTCCAATTGCCCATGCTGACCGTACTGTGAAGCTCTGCCCTGAATGTTCCTCTCTAGCCCACATGTGATCATGCAAAAGACAGGAGGGGACACTAACGTTGAAATGAGCAACGAGAGAATGTGCCTGCAACTAATGACGTTTTTTCCTTTGTGACAGCTGCTTTTGTGACTTGCTTACTGTCTCTCTCTCTCTCTGTCTCTGTCTCTCTCTCTCTCTCTCTCTCTCTCTGTCTCTCTCTCTCTCTCTTCCTCTGCTTGTTTGTCCACCTATTTCTGGTTTTAGTGGGGTTGTTTTCTTGCAATTGACAGTTTTTACTTTTACATGCACTGTAAGGGAAAAACAACATGACAGAAAAAGCAACATAACAATTGACTTCACTGAGTAACCTCTACCTAACCTTATCTACCCCCGTCAATGACACTATTACTAAAATCGTATTAGATCACTTATATTGCTGCTGGCTTCACAGTGATGATTTGGGAGACTAGATATGTGAATATTGGATCAGAGCACCATTTTTATTATTTGTTTGAAAGAAAAAATTCCTTTAATCAAAGAAACAGAAATCAGAGTTGTTCATTTGGATTGCCTCTGTCCAGCCATGACAATTCAAACTCCAGCATACACTTAGCTTGAAAAATCATCATGGAATGCAATAATACATTACAAATCAAAGCCTTTGTTCTGAATTTCATGAGTGAAGGAGTGCATATGATTGGAAATTATTCAAATTAATTGTGAGCAGTAGGTTTATACTTCCACTGTTTGTGTTTTATATATAACTCACAGTAAATCTGGTTTCCCTTTGTATGCCTTAAAACTGTTGCTGTGTGAAAAAAATGATCATTGTTGATGTCTTAATAGCCATATGTGGTCATTCCTATGTCCTTAACAAAATACAACTGTATCTCCCAATAAGACAAGAAACTTATTTAAAATGCTGGTTTGCCAACACTAACTGCATGTCTGGTGTCTTAGAGGTAACACAAATAGCAAGAAACTCCTAACCAAAACATGTGGTGAGGGGTCTCTGTGTAGTAATGATATCAGAAATGCTGTTACCATAGGAGGGCAGTAATCCTGTTATTGAAATACAGACTGTCCAGAACCAGCACCTTCAGCACACAGATAGAATGGGGATGAACAAAATAATAAAAACAGGAAAGGAATAAGCATTCAAATTTTGGAATAAATAAACTACAGTTAGGAAGAAGTCTTTGCATGTTTCATGTTAATTTCAATATTAATATGTGTATACTGTTAATGATGTCTTTAAGTATGTCACTTTTTAAAGCAGTGAAAGAAGTCTGACCAGAGAGATCTAAGTCATTTTGAAAGAATCAAATACTTAGCTCCTGCATTGCAAGTAGGTAAGTTATAGAAATTCCAAAATTACTTGATGTGCTAAGGAAAGTAATGTTAAAAATCATGATGATGTATGCCAAACAATGAAAAACTACACCAGGAGAGAGGAGCTTTGACTGCAGGTTGAACAACTCGCTTACAAAGTGACGTTGCAAGCTTCAGAAGCTGATATTTATAGATAACATTTATTTATAGATATGTTGAAACTGCTGGTATTTAGGGAAACTGAACTGTCCTAATACACACCTAAACCAGTTCAAAGGAAGCTTGAGCACTAAGATGAAGTCAGATGGCTCCCATGGCCTCGCACATGCTATATCAAACTTCCAGCTTGCTACATCCAACTACCAGCATCAATAAATAATCTAAAAATAAATTAACTTTAATAAAAGACTCTGAGATGTAAGATACACAGTAGATTTCAACCTCTTTTGTTTCTACAAGAACTGAAGGCTTTCCCACCCCAGTAAAAACAGTTCAGAGGTTCAAAATTTGTACTGTTCCAAGAAGTTTTGCTGAAGGCAAAAGTTGACCTAGCTGTTTACTTGTTAGAAATATTTTATTCAGTGTTTCCATTATTTTGTATACCCCATCTAAGTAAACATTTATCCGAATCCAAATAATATTATCAGTCCACATCAATTCTTTTGGGTTCCCCAGTCACTTTTGGCATAGTAATATTTTACTGACTTCAGTAGGTACTTTCAAATGTTAACTGATAAATACAAAAACATGATAAATCACTTTTGATACAGTTTAATGTCTCATCAAATGGCCACTCTGCTAGTGCTCTTTCCACCTTTCATCCATTCTCATTTTTGCACACTTTCTCAAGCCCATTTTTCATTTTCTTTCCTTTTGCCTTTTACGCAACCTCCTGTGTCTTTAAATCACCAGGGCTTTATCTGGTTTTATGAGCTTCACAAGGTTTAATGATCACATACAATCAGACTCCAGAGTCTACAGACAAACATTTTTTCTGTGTCTGTATTTGGTTTTTGACACAAAATTAAATTTCCAGACATATCCTGTGGTATTTAATCTTTTCCCCACTTAAAATGTATTAATGTTAAGTTAAAATCAGATGATTTTTGAAAATAGTATACTGTTGATACTATTGTTAGTCTGTTCTGGTCACTAGAATAGGTATTCTAAACCGTATTGACTGAAGGCTTGGCATTACGTGTTAAAGTTATATTTATAAACACTGTGAGACTGTAGCAATGACAACAGTTACACTCATAAAGTACCATAGAAACAGATGCTGCCTTTCCTTGCACAACTCTTTCAAAGGAGGCGAAAATTGTGGTGTACTACAGTAATATTCCACTAGATGGAGCTAAAGTTCTGAAAACTGTTAATATAAAGTTCAACAGTGCACATTCAATGCAGGAAAGGAGGTACTGTGCCTACATCATTACCATGTTTCTTTTTAACTGTCTTTTGTGACTTCTTAATACTTGTAAAACCATCACGTGGATCTGGACTCCCACGTACTTTATCTGGATTCACAAAGATTTATCGGAAACTATATGTTAACCAGTTTCCTTTAAGTACCTCTTGAACAAACAGAAAGTAGTCCGAACACAAGGAGTATCGCGGACTACCAGTTCTATTTACTGGTGGTACAGTCACCCTTAGACCATCTTTCTTCCAAAAAGCAATTATTTGTTGACATAAATATATTCGATGCTTTGACTAAGTGTGATTAATAGAATGCTCTCAGTTTTGCGTTTAGTTTTCTGTTGAGGCGAGTTGAGGGAATTGTATGACATATTCCTCTCGGTGTAATGTAAGCTCTCTTCTACATCTGTTGCCTTGCGGAACAAACTGCCTTGGAGGTTCTGCAACATTTGGGATGGTTTGAATGAAGAACCGAAATGAAAATATTGAAATGTTCTGAGACCTAATAATGTTTACTCCCATCCAGAGGGTGGCAGTGTGTACCTTTAGTATTTTGTGATCACCCAACAATCAAGTGAGATCAAGCAGAATCTAACACTGGGTAAGGAAGGGTTGTCACGAAAACAGTCACTTTTACGGGTGACAGGGGCAAAGCATTGTATGCAAGTCCCACGACCGTAGCCGAAATGGCCGAATACAGCCAAACAGGCATACTTACGGCACTATTGTTTTTTACTGTTGTCACACTCCGAGACATATACCTCGGAAGAACCATGACTCAACACCATCAAGCTTTGGAGGACCTGGGGCCCGAAAGCTTGCTGGATGATGTCCACACTCAGAAGCTAAACAAACAGAAACTGTACACAGGTCCAGTTCTGAAGTTCCAGTTCTGGTAAGTTGGTTTTAGAGAATCTGATCCAAATATTAACCGTAACTGGTGAACTCGCCGATACGCTGTCCTCATTAGATAAGCAGCTGTACTGACGGCTAGCTTAACGCTATCAGTAAGCTTACCGAATTCCGCTCGACACGCTACTGTTGCTAGCGTCAATGAGACAAGGGAGTTAATGTTACAGAAATCGACAAGGCCTTCTTCTGTCCTCTCGAATATACAATGTGCCGAATCCCGTAACAGACATTAACATTCTTCCTCGTTACTCAAATTTTACTGTTACTAGTAGTAGTAGTATAGTCTAAAGCTTATCATTTTATTAGCCTTAAGCTTAAAATAATGAGATTGCGTCTTACGTATCATTGATATGGCTGTGTGAATAAGTAACTGTAGTGTGCTGGCAACGTGTTGTTGCCAGTAGATTTATTGACCTCATATTACCTGTTGTTACTTAGATTTTACTCTGTGTCTACATGTTATGTCTAAATAAACAGCCTTGGAGCTAATCAAACGTATTGATCCTGCACCTTTGTTTTTTCAGCATATCCTGAGGGTACAGTAAGGTGTTCCAGGAGTACTCCCGGTCGATAAACCAGCTGTACCCGGACATCAAAATTGAGGGAGAGAACTACCCTCCTAAACCAATTAACAAGTGAGTGGTCTCAGCGGGAATAACATTTGTATGAGGCAATTGGAAGGACGAATCGTGCTATAGTGCTCTGAATACTGATTTTGTTATGAAAAATGCTAGTAAAACAATGTTAATCTGTCACCCTTGATGTATCTCACTTAATATCTTTCAGGTACATGGCAAACTTCATTTCTTATTTTAAACTGCTCGCCATTGCCCTGATTGTGACTGGACAAAATCCTTTTCAAATGCTTGGGATGGAAACGCCTAGAGTGTGGTCGTGGGGCCAAGAGAATAAGGTAGCTCAGGCTTATATAACTGTATTTTCTGTTTTAAAAAATCCATAGCCTTCAAGAGAGTGAAGGCAAACCAGTGCCACATGAAAATTATACAAGACAGTTAACTCTGTTCATCATGGTTATAGAATAGCAGGTTTGACAAGTTTGTTCACATATAATTATTATTACATAACTTTTGAATGTCTTGGGTTGGTCATTGTGCCAGGTTGTTCCATACTGTTTATGATGCCAGTGATTCAGTCAGAGATCTGACTTGGTAATTGCTTTGGGTGTTCCCCATGCACATCACTCACCAGTATGTTATTTGTGCCTTTATATAAACGTCTTTCGTGATTAGTTACAGAGCGACAATTTGCATGGTGTGTCTTTCAGATATTTTCCTGTCTCATGGCATTCTTCCTCAGTAACATGCTGGAAACTCATTTCCTCTCCACGGGAGCATTTGAGATCACATTAAATGGTGGGTTATTTTAACAAGTACCCAGGGCCCTATTAAATCCGATTCCCTTATATGTTTTTTAAAGGACTGTAAAACATCGTTATTTAACTTTCTACATTGTGGTGCTTATATGGTCTTAATAGGCTGAGATATAGTTCATGTCCTCTCTCTTTTCTCGGTGTTGTAGATGTTCCAATTTGGTCCAAGTTGCAATCAGGATATGTGCCCAACATCCAGGAGCTTTTCCAAATTCTTGATAATCACCTAAAAATGAATCAGGTGGACAAGTTCTCCTTTCCTGCATCATAGTGCTGTTGTTCAAGCAGAGAGATGAGTAAGTGGAATACTGCAGAAATGTTGAAAAGGGTTTTGCATGACAGCAAATTGCACATTAGTTCCATATACAGCTTCACTTGGATTCCCCAGCAAATACATATTAACACTGAAATAACATTGTTATGCTGTGAAAAGCCAATAACAAATGAATGCGCATTTCATTTTGTGTCTCCTTCTCTCTCAGGTCTCTGGGACTGTTTCTCCTGTCAGCGGGACTGTGGACCGTGGCTTTATGAAGGTCTGCACTGAAAACAGTTTGCTGTGAGTGCAGACTGGATCCCTCTCCCACTACACACACTTCCACTGCCTGGTGAAACACTCCTCCAGCTAAGCTCCATCTCATTCTTCTTGTTCAAACATTTATCTATATGCATAAAATTGTAAAGAAACAACTCGGACTATATGTACTGATAAGATAGCAAATACAGAAGTTTTGGTAGAAGGAAAAGCCGCATAGGCTGCTGTCATCTTTGTCTGTCCTCTTTTTTTTCTTTTTTCTTTTTGCGTTTGCTAAAATCTGGATGAAATGTTCCATTTCTCTCAAGGGCGACTGTGATTTTAGTTTATTTGTCTTAAACTCTTCAAACAATCCATTGAGTGTTGGTTTACACTACTGTAGATGTATACTGTACATGCTCTGTCTAATTTCAGTCAGACTTTTTGTGAAGAGAGCTGTTTGCCATCCTAGAATTTACAAAGTTAGTCAAGGCAGGCTAAACCTTTTAAAGTGCTTGAATGTGTATTTTTATGTATTCACAGCAGAGTTAGTTCTAATGTTCCACACTTTAAACTTAAGATGCTTTACAAGTTGAAATGTGAACAGGATTCTGCTATTAGATGAACCCTTCAAGCTATTTATTATTGCACTGCCACCAAACTCTTAAACTTCAGGTGTTGGAGACTGCCATAGTATGAATGACAGTTACTGCAGTTGTTACGAGTTTATTCTCCAGGAGTGCTTATTGAACATAACACTGTATATCAGAAGCTTGATTAGAATGGTACTGTTTATAAAAACTACTCCTATTTTTTTTCCCATAACCCTTTATTTTGATGAAGCTTTGTTTCTGTGGATTCATATCTTGGGTGACCTTTCTTTGGGATTTAGCAAGGTGAAATTTTCTGCCTTTTCAAAAGTGATGTAGAATAAAGATGCTTCAGATCCTGTCATGTGTTATGTTTTTGTATGCAAAGTGGTCTGTATGTTTTCACTGATGTTTTCAGTGGTGACTGTGGAGCACTTGAAGACTGTGCTGGTATAGTGCAATTTGGGTGTATATGAAATACAGACCCATAAACATAGCCTGTGTTTGTCTTGTATTACTTTTATTACCTTTGTTCTGTATTTGTCCACAGGAAGTTATAGATTCATAGATAGATAGATAGATAGATAGATATAGATGTAGATTTGCATGTTAACAAAAGATAAACTTTTGATTGCCATCCAAACCATGACTAATGAACAAAACTGTACATACATTGACACGTAGCCATTAAATAAATAGGTAAAATAATTAACAAATGAATAAGTTGGGTCTTTAGGTATTCTACAAAAGAAGAGAACATTAGCAAGGTCTCCGTATCCTCCCAAGACATGAACACAGGCCCTGCAACATTTATTTTTACATAGAATATAAGCCTTTCTGCTGATATCACACTGATTAAGACAGCAGTCTTCAGCTATTAAATTAGTGAATTATTACAACACAATGTCAGACAAATGACAAATTTTTACCACATACACATATTCTGGAGTGAAATGAGTAATGCCAAACTTACCTAAGATTCCTCAATTATACATGCGCTTCTCAGGTTAGAATGTGGCCATGAATGTTCAGTGTACCCACAAAGTCTTCTTGAGCAGTCAGGAGGATATCCTGGCAATGCAGAATGGATTGATGTGCAGTACATACCAGTGTGTGCAACCCTGATTCTTTCATCTGACCATAGTGAGGTAAAGGTGCCAAGCGAGAGGAATGACAGACACAAAAAATCTAGAGGTAAGAGTCGTTTATTTTATACTGAAACATTTATATGGATAGAAAGCTGTCATAAGGTATCAGAATGTTCATGCAGCTTTTGTGGCTTTACCAATAACTTCATACAGTTCACCTCTCTGCAGTTTCTACAGCAGTGCTTCCTGTGTGTGATCTTGAACAAGGTTTTACAAGAAGTGCAGACATTACATTTGTCATCAGGGACACAGATCAGGCAGGCAGATCGGTACAAAATGATCTACTGAGATGAGATCGTTCATAAGATTACACAGTTGAAAATGTACTCATTGGTCAGGGACATGACTATAGTCTCTGATCTCTTAAGAATTAGAAGGGTCCATAAGTCCTGATGTTTAATTTGGTTTAAGTCTTCCAGAGTAACACCACAAAGGTCTGAAAATACTGAGAAAATTTAGGACAGATAAGAAAGCTTCCAAATTAGACTCACTTTTTATAGAACAGAGCAATCAGAATCTAAGCTTCAGCGTTGATGAGGATAGAGATATCGTTCAGTGCAAAACTGAAAATACACACTGCTACCTTGTCCCATGTTACATCCTGTCAATTTAACAGTGTGTCAAAACAATAACTGTTTTGACTGTTGTCCATTCATCCTTTCAAACAGTAGCCTACCTTATCTCTGCCTCTCTTCCTTCTCTTCACAAACAGATTTAGTGGTAATCATTTCAAATGAAGTCCTCAGAATAGCACAAAGCACAGACGCAAATCACAAATGTTATAGGTCTATCTTGTGAGAGAATTTAGATACATAATAAAAAGTGCAGCTCACTGTCACCAGTAGTATATCACTACCGGTATCATTTATGAGTCAAGATGTATGCTAAAGACTATCAAGATGTAAATCAAGTTTAATGTTTCAGTGGTCCACAACTGTAATGAAGAATTTGCTGAGGCCTATCAGAGATGCAGACAAACAAGAGTTCATGAGGTCGGTACAACTCTTGACACTGGAGCAGATGCTTTGAAAGGATAACTGTCCATCCACTATGCTCAAATGAGGTATCTATCAGACACTGAATTCAGCTCCATATCTAGTCTACACTATCCTCCCACTGTTACTCTCCAATGTCATACCTGCTCAGCAATGAGAACAACCTGCCATGTCACAAGTGTCCCAGACAGGTTCCTGCCTAAGCACTGTAGAATAACTGAGTCCGGGTAGGAGACATCACTCAAGAGAAGGATATACAAGGCCAATACAAGGGTTCAGCAGGCAGTAAGACACCATTTTGGCTCCAGAACTACAAATTCTGTCTTCAGTTGTTTTATCGTCCTCTTCCTTGTCTGGTGTCTGGAGACATTGCTGTTGGGTTTGAAAATTACTGTTGCTGAGAGCCTGATGTCACCAGTGTGTTTTGCTGCCTCCTCTGCAATGTGACTCATGCCTTTGCTCTGTTCCTCTGTTTCAAAGCTAATGGGCTCATGTGCCAAAGAGGTAGGAGTCAAAATGGAGACCCTGCTTGAATTGTAATCCCAAATGCAACATTTTACTTATTAGGCTGCATTAACTTGTGTGGGGAAGATATCACTTTGCATTATGATTGTAACTTTTAGAAGGAAAGTGTGCCTCATGACTATTGTCATGATGAAGTATTAATATTATAGGGACCCGTGCTTGCCTAATTACCTCCACCATGGAGGTTATGTTTTCAGCGCCATTTGTTTGTCTGTCTGTTTGTCTGTCTGTGAGTCAGCAGGATTATGCAAAAACTACTGGGTCAGTTTTCATGAAACTTGGTGGTGGGGGAGTGTAGCATGGGCCAAGGAAGAACCCATTACATTTTGGAGTGGATTTAAATCGTGGGGTGGATCCAGGAATTATTTTTCACTTTTGTTAATACTGAGACCTTGGCAGAGGTCTGCGCTCTCTGAGTGCCCTTCTAGTTACTATATGCTGCAAAATGTATCTGTGTGTTAGAACAATTAGCATTCATTATGTAGATAAGTATCCTGTGCTCTATGGGAAAAATTATCTTGTATACCCCCACACACACTGGCGGACTCAGGAAGTGCCCTCTATGCCGCTCCTATATGACAGTGTCCCGAAGGGTGCCCTTTCCAGCAGAGAAAATGGGATGCAGTGCTGTATAGGGTACTTCTACAGGTGAGAAAACATGAGGAAGTGCCCAATTAGGTGCTCCTCTAATGGAGAAGTGCCCCTCCAGTGGATGAAATGTGATGCAGTGTTGCAAAGGGTATCCCTGCGTGCATGAGCATGTAGGGAAGTTTCCAAATGGATGCCCCTCCAGTGAAGAGAATGTGATGTGGTGCCCTTACAATGGGATAAACTTGAGGTTCCCGAAAGGTGCCTTTCTGATGAAAAAAAAAACTCATGGAGTGCTCTCTTAGATGCCCTTCCAAGTGAGAAAAACACGGTGAAGTGCCCTTGCAACGGAGAGAAAAAAAGTCCCAGTGAAGAGAATGAGATGCAGTGCCCTACAGTCTCCCCTACAACATGCCCTCTAGGGCAGGCTTTCCCAATGCGGGTGTAGGTGACGACAGTCTAGGGATGCCGCCAAATACTTTGATAAGATTTTGAATTTACATCTCAAACCCTGCTTACAATCAAAACACATTGTATGGCTGCTAACAAATCTTTTCTGTGTTTTTGCAAGGGGCCGATCAGTTAGGCTAATATCTAGCTAGCATTTTGATGTAATCTCATCTGCACTGTCCCCGTTTTCATTTTTCAATGTACCTTTTAGGTTAGGTTAGATTATGTTAGGTTAACTGTATTTGATAGTGAAGGCCAAGTAAATTGTTGCCAACGATGACACAAATAAAGTTTAAAATACTCATTCCCATTGTAAAAAACTTACATCTATTCCATTCATTTAAGTTTTCTGTTTTAGCCACACCCCCTCTAAAATGTTCAGATGTCAGAGGTGAGTTAATATAGTCTGAGCTGTAACCCTGACATCCTACTACAATGTGTGAGGTAGGTAATACAGTAAGCTTTCTTTTAAATAATAAAGACTGAGTTTTACCAATGATGCATTACTAAATACTAATGTATGTACAGTGCAAGTGCTTTCATAGACATCTGTGTCACATTTAAGGCTATGCCTAGCTAAGGAGCTAGCTAACTAAACGGGTACGCTTAGCTGAATCTATGCTAACCTGTGGACTCAATTTGGGAATCAAGCAGAAGTGTAAAAATCCTTCCCTAGGGAATTATTTTAGGGTACAAAATGCCCATAGGACTTTAATGTTTGGTGTGAATTGCTTTTTCAACTAACTTAAGAGCAGGGTTAGTATTGGGCTACCCTATGATTACAGGAGGCCGAGGAGAGAAAGAAAATTGAAGCACATAGAAAATGAGCTTTTTGTGCTGTGTGTGAAATAGGGCCTAAACATTTTGAAGGTTTATAGTTCCCTGTGTGTTTTTATCATAGAGGTGTGTTTACACTTTTAATCTGGATCACTTAATAACATAATGTGAATCTCAATCAAGGATGAAGACTATTTCATCATACATGATGCGCTGGTGGGGCGTCGTATCGTGCAGTAGGTGCCTTTTATTTTTTCGCCCCTGCCTTTCAAACAGCTTGAGTTCGCCACTGCCCACACATGTCCTTGGAAGTTTGCCTCACTGTAGGAAAAGCCCTGCACACCTTAACCTCAGTGATAACTGCACTGCATTTCTGAAGTATGCTTCTCTCGTGCGCATGTCATAAAGGACAACGATTCGTCACATCTGAAGTTTGTTGTCTCTGAGAATTAGCAGCTCTCATTACAGGGGACTCCAAGTTTCACTTACATTATCTGGCAACGAGGATTGGGATGGACACTCCACTGAACGTCTCCTGAGCCTGGACAGAAGGTTAACTGCGCAGGGGTCCGTAAGTGGACTGGACTGGAATACTCCGCTCCGACAAACGGAGGACGGGATCCCGCCTAAGGTTGGGACAGGCAGCAGCAAGTGGGTGCTTCATTCAGATTAATTAAGTAAGTAAGATGTTATGAATCATTCCTATTGATTTACGTAGGGAAGTTCTCGCTACCCACGTGAATTTAAGAGTGATGCATGCGGTATCAATGTTTTAGGTGCTAATAGTAAGTAGGTTGAGAAGGTTTTGGTGTCAACCCACAGCGACAAAATAAAGTAAAGAAACCCTCTGTTAAAGTTTGTATGACATGCTTTCAGCCGACTAACTATGCAAATATCTGTTAGGCCGAATGGGTCATTAAAAACAGTCACAGTACCTTGGCTTCAAACCAAAGCTAACCCACCACGTTACTTTTTTAGACTTCTTCCGCAAATTTGGCACTTAATTCCCTATTGGTCTGATAAACAGGTACATTCTCAATCGTTAACTACTCCTGGATACTCAACACGTTGTCCTGGGCAAGAAGAATGTGCCACACATATGTAGAGCATAAAACACTGTGCGCTGAAATTCTGTGTTCTCTTCATCGTTTTTTACAACGGAAAATTAGGACCACATTGAGGGGGAAAAATTGAGATTTCTAGAATAAGGTCGTAATGTTACGAGAATAAATTCGTAATTGAGAAAGAAGGCACACAATTACGAGAACGAAGTTGCAAGTTTACGAGAAAATTATAATATTACGAGAATAAAATTGCAAAATTTGATGAAAAAAAAACACAGTATTTAGGAAAATATCACCAGCAACCAAACAAAAATGATGTGCCAAAACATTAAGTATTTCGTTATTTGTGAAACCCATGCAAAAGTGTAACCACAGAATATGGTCCACGTTCCTCATTTTAACGCAGCAGCGGCAGGCTGCTCTTCTGACATTTCCCTTCTAACACGTAGCTTAAAATTACGACTTTATTCTCGTAATATTATTTTAAAAAACTCGTTTAATTACGACTTCATTCTCGTAATGTTCGACCTTATTCTCGAAATCTCAGAGTTTTTTCCCCTCGATGTGGCCCTAATACTCCGCCATACCATACAACTAAAAATATATTTTTGATAGCAAGTTTGTGTGTGTGTGTGTGTGTGTGTGTGTGTGTATAGAGAGAGACAGGTCAGAAGCTACAGGGACAAGTAGTGTCCTTACTAGTTATGTGCTTAATCTGCAACTGCTCTCCCAAATGGAAAAAAGAAACCCTATCATCTGACTTTTTTTTTAATCTCTAATATATTGAAATGAAATTTGCTGGGGGGAAAGGTAATGTTCTTCAATGTCTAAATTCTCCTTATCATTGTAAAGAGTAACTTTTTTTTTTCTTGTGAAAGTCTGTTGACCAAAATACTGAATGTTATCCTGAAAATAAACTCCCCAGTACTAGCACATAGTTTGCACTAATTTATTAAATGTTTGCAAATGAATAACTGATGATAACATCAGATCAAATGAGCAAATGATTAAAAAAAACAGATGGCTGCGGCTTACAGCTACAGTTTACTTCTGGAGATGGCAACTCTTTATTTTAACAGCTAATGTAATGACCGCTTATTATGTTATATTTGGCAAATGTTTATTTATCACATTATTACTCATTTTAACTGAAAGCAATACGGATTAAATGGCTTCAGATCAACCAAACTGGAATCATACTCGGAAGTAAATTGGAATGAAACTACAAACTGAGGTTTCAAAAAGTTGAATTTTGAAAAGCTCTTTATCTTTTGTTTATGCAACCACTTTGCACTACGCAGCGTGTTCATCTTTGTTCAGTGGTACCTCGTGGCATATCCTTAAATAGTGCGTTGTTCAGGCAACATGCTAGTTTTGATACAGCGCACCATAATATGATCACAGTCCACTTTGTCCAATAGATGGCGCTGCACGATGCGAGAGCCTTTAAAAAGCAATTTACACTTTACCTGAACATACCCTCCACAACAATAGATGGCACTCTAAGTATGCAATCATACTTCGCTGGGACTTTCGCTTTTGAATTCAACGGACAGAAGCGACCCGAGTATACGAGTATGTCGCTGGCTATCTGTATTTTGTTCGTCTAATCGTTGGGATATGATTTCAGGACATTGCTTTCGATGGGATCTTTTCAGTTTTTCATAGTTCGACGGGTTATGTAGGGCAAGCTGCCTAGACCAGTTCCAACCAAAACTGTCTTTCATCTTTACAACCAAATTGTCTGTAGCTTGCAGGCTAACGTTGACTTTAGCTAGATAGCTGGTTACTGGTCTTTATTTGTTATTCAGATGCAGCATTAGGGCGTCTCTAGATTGTTGACGAGACGTAAATACATTTTCCGACGTTATATTGTTACTTGAAAACATTGACGTTTGATTTTGATACTCCCCACCAGCAGAAAATATTTAAAAGCTAAGCAGTCACCCAACTGGGGATATACCTACCAATTTCAGTTCTCTAGCAAAATAGCACTTTACCTCTTAGCAGTGCTCCGTTCCTAGCTTATTGCTATTTATGTCTAAATTTTATTGTCTACTTAACGTTAGTCGTCACTTCTTGTACAACAGGCCTTCTCAATCAGTTAGCTCATCGGAAGCTTAAAAGTGTGGTAAACTTTAGCATTTGCTACTGATTGGATCTTACTAGCTACAGTTTGGCGTTTGGATTGTTAGCTTGTCAATTGTCTCCCCAGTACCCTTTATACTAATATTTTAGTCACCCACCGAGCGTTGCTTAACTGCAGTGTTGACTTGGTACAACCAAAGTGTCTGTTTGCGGACCCTCTGAATTGATATCTAAGTGTTATCACAAACGATTCAAATGAACGAGTTCAGTCTTTGTTTTTTGTATTTAAACATGCTTTGTCGTAATATACCCTGTCGTATTAATTAATTATAGTGACTGTCACCATCAGGGCTTCCTTTTTTTAAAAATCTATCCGCGTGTTTTTCCTCATTAGTGGATATGTATTTGTAACCTGAAGAAAACGTTCGTCTTACATGACAATTTGTCCGGATTTTACTTAACGAAAACCAGTTATTGAGGCAACATGAGTACTACAGTGAGTACTATTCACGCACGCGAACACAAACACATGGACAGACACCTGATTATGATTAAGCAAACGGGCTTTACTTTTTACATGTTTTAGTTGCAGCTGTAATTCTTGCGTTTTTTGTAGACTCAAAGGAAACGACGGAGAACATCCTCTTCATGTTCCAGATGCTCAACCAAAAGAAGTAGGACTCAGTCGTCCCAGAGAGACATGGAGACCATTGTGTTAGAGAACGACAGACTTAGTAGTGAGTGTCGTATTGTCCAGGTGTAGGTGGTCTTGCACCAGATAGAAAGTATGATCATGCCAGCTTTAGTCTGTACCATTGTACATTAGATAGTTCAAAATGAAAATACATTTAGGGCTCATGTGGTGAATCTAAAGACATATATCTTATTCCAGTTTATTAGGTGTTAGTGAAGTGCTTCTTTAATTACGATTCCCTTAGATCTTTTCTGATAATTAGTTCATTATTTTCCCTCTCTTTCCCTCAATTCATTTTGAAGATGATGAGGTGGTGGACCTTACCTGTGAAGGATTAGAACCTGCTGTTGTTGACCTCACCAACAATGATTCTGTGGTGGTGAGTTTTGCATTGTCTGCAAAACAAAAATATGCGAAAAATTATATCTAAGCATTGTATTAGCATTCAAGCATGTATTTTCATGAAATAATGTGTTGATATTGTAGTGTTCTGGTCAGTGCCCAACTCTCTTACTCAGTAGCAGACTGGACTCTCTCATACTGACAGCACGTATGATGCCACTACAGGATCAAACCAGATTATAGTATTTTGCCTGTCTGCGATCTTAATGGTTGTTTTGTTAATGGTGATTCCTCCTTTTCTTTCCTCAAATTACACCTTGTTGCCACATGGAAATCAGGTGGTGGGAGAAGGTAATGAGTCATTATTTTTCTACTTTACAGACCTAATAATCCATGTTTTAGAGTAATCCAAATAAATTTTATTTCAGTACGTTGTACACGCTGAACAAAGGTAGATCAATGTAGTTACTACGGTCATGAGTGAAAAAGTAAATTATTTGTTATGTCCACAGAAAGAATCAGTAGCGCTCACACTGAAAATAAAACATCTCTATATTTTGAATATGCAGCTTCAGTTGAATGCATGATTGCAAAACGTTTGCTTATTTCACTAGCAGTATTTTCTAATCTCATGTTTTTATGGAGTGTTTGTCATATGCAGTGTGCTTTGTAATTCATTAAAGCTTATTTAACTGCTGACATCAACCTCTGTCCAACCATTTGTAAAATGCTGATAAAAGTATGTGTGTGACTTGCTGGCAGACTCCCAGAGCAGACATGGGCAGAACACAGAGAGCTATGTGTTGAGCAGCGATGAAGAAGTAGACGAGAGTAGTGTTGGCCTCAGCCCTGCTATGCTATCCTCTCTGCAAGCTAGCACAAGGGCCAGGTAAAACTTCTATAGAGATTCAGTGCTGCTGAGATACTGCTCTAAAAATTGTAATTTCTGAGATGTTTTCCTATGATTAAAATTGTGTTTAGCACCTGTAATATTGGTCTTATCTTACATATCTGGGTTCATTCAGTCATGTGTCACTCAGGCATTGATCAGTCATCTTTCTTCTGGTGAACTTTATGTTTTACCAGTGGTTACTGGATGTAAAGTACGAAAAAATTGCATTGTTCTCTGCCTTTTTGTAAGGTGCAAACCCTAATTTGTAAAACCATGTGATCTGAGGGCCATGTGTTGTTGATTTAGATTCATTTAGGTTTGTGTCTAAAACCACTGTCACTTCTGTTTGCTCTGTCTATAGATCTATGCCTGGAGCTGTCAGCTGCCCTGTGTGTATGGATGCTTATGCAGAGGTAAGAGTTACAAAGGACATTTTAAATGTACTTAAAGTATTTCTTCTGAGCATAGTAGTCCATTCTCTTTCTTTTCCACTGCTGATACTCTGTCAACGTTCCAAGCCAAGTGAAAGTGCTGGAGAATTTTGAAATTCAGCAAAAATGTTTCACAGAACTGACTTGTCAGAAAGTCATGAGCTGGCACAGTGCACCTAGACCTCAGCAGATTCCTCCTGTCAGGTTTTAAATTAACACTGTTTCTTCCTTCGACAGATCATCGATAGTGGTCGACTGATGGTCTCTACAAAGTGTGGTCATTTGTTCTGCAGCCAGTGTCTCCGAGACTCCCTTGCAAGAGCTCATACCTGCCCCACATGCAGAAAGAAACTCACACACAAACAGTATCACCCCATCTACATTTAACCAGAGGGAGCGACACACACTTAATCAAGTGACCAACAGACCCATGGGACCTATGTGCATGTATCTTGGTCATACCTGAAAAGGCCCCTTTTGTTACTCAGTTAAACACTCAGTGCTTAAACATTCTCACATGAACAACTTTAGAAAGGCAGTGAACTATCGTGAGTGATATTCTCTTCTGTTCAAAAATTCATTTGTTTTTGTCGTATTTTTTCAAATTCGGGCACTTAAGCAGTTGTGGATGTTTGATGATCTCTGCTTCTCTACCCTTAAATGTTTACTTAAGTGGATAACCTTGTGATTACTCCACAAAGCACTGTTTCTCTGGTAACTGCGCAACTGAAGTTTCCTTCTGTGTTCTCTAGTCTGCTGGACAGTTTTGACAGTAGGATGAGGTTATATGAGAGGTATACTGAGAAATCCTGCTTTGTGGAGTATCTGGCTGTCCAGTGTTTTAGGACTCTGAGTTTGAGCTGTGTGATTAAGTGATTAACAGAGCAACCATTTCAAATATTCATATCCAGCTCTTTGTAAAATCAAAGTATGGCCATTGATTGATGTACCACTGCACTATTCTTGTTGCTACTTGTGTGAAATTTGCAACCTTTGAAACATCTTAAGGATATTACATCACCACTGCCCCCTGTTGGCCAGTTTACAGTTTAGTTTGCAGCCAGGTGTTTTGCCTCAAGCCTTCATTGTAAATATTTGTATGTATTTAATGTACAAAATGAGTAGATCACTGTATGTATCAATTAAAATAAAGGTTTGGGTAAATTCAGCCATTGTGTTTAGTTTCAGCAGTTTGTGTGATCATACATAAGATCTTTTAATTGATTGTAAAGACCACTCTTTGCTTAAGACACACAAATGCACATAAATGTCAGTTTCTGATAGTATTGATTGTTCAGTCTGAGGACTTGTTTGACCTAATATTTGTCTTATGTCCTCTTAGATGGAGAGAAGACATAGCACAAGTTATTAACAGGCATTGGTTTTGTCTAAAGTGGTATAAAGTTTGTCATACATTTCTAAAAGTGAAGGCTGTAGTTTCCAGTTGTATAACATTTTATGAACCATATTTTTGAAATTCTTGAAATCATTACAGGGAACTACTTATCCCTCTGTCATTACTGAAGTCTACCACAAGGCAGCAGTATATACAACATTTTGAACATTAACATTATTTCAGTCGTGCTATTTGGCCCTGTCAACTATTTTAAGTTAGTGATAGTACCTTCTATCACCTTGTATCAGGTGTTTGTATCACGATAGAAACTTGCCTCGCACATACATTTAAGACATGTATTCGTCCTAAAATATTGCCTTAATGAAAATTAGTCAGGTTGTTGACGAATTTTCATTTCGTGCCCAATCTTTTCTTGTGCTATATTAAGTGAATCAACACCCTACAGAAAATATTGAGTATGCTTAGAAGGGCGTGTGAACTCTGAATCATTTTATGTCCGACACAAACACTCACATACATACAAATGAAAATAAGGAAAATGTCAGTAAGTGTTAACGAGAAATTAAAAAGGCTTGGACCTGTCTGTATTATTATTATTATTATTATTATTATTATTATTATTATAGTACGGTTGCACGAAAGAGTTAAATACTAAAATGTGTAGAGCCCCTCGTTCTGATTGGTCAAAAGTTCGTCGTAGGGTTGGACTATCGTTCCCTCTACAGTGATTGCGGTGTAACTAGACGACAGACTCTGTTATCTAAATAACTTTAACGGAATTTAACGAGGGACCTGCGGTTGGTTAAATAGCAATTCCGGCTTCGCAATTATTTTATCGGCTCTTCTTTATGGGTGTAATATCATAAAACCGGCGCGTCCACAAGATCTTATTAATTTAAATTTTGTATCGGATTCCTAACCCAAGCCCGTCAGGAGACCAGTGGACTTCACACGAGCGCTTTACGGTTTATGGTTAGGCTAACTGTCATGTAAAGTGCTGGTTGCTGATCACAACTGTCCGCGTGCACATCAGATCTACAACCGCACACTGTTGAGAAAATTGATTTCATGTAACTGTTATCGCAGTGGAAATAAGTAGGACTGACTCGGAATTAACTGCAAACGTAATATCTGGCCGCAATAACGTTATTTCTAACCCGAGAAATTCGGACGCATGCACATGTAACTAGAAATGATCTGAGCGGAGATTTCAAATATGTAAGCATGGTACTTCATTTATCGCCTGAGGGAAAGAAAATCCAGAGAAATATCGATTGTTGGTAAGTCTTGATATGAATAATGATTTTTGCCTAAAATGTTAAGATGAAAATGAGTAACTACAGATATCAATAACTTTATTTAGATATCATGCTTAGCAATACCGGTTCAACAGGTAGCAAGCTCCTAAATGGCAAGCAAAATCAAGCAACAGTATTAGCAGACTGTATGGATTTTCGGTCAACCTAGTCTACAAGGGTTACAAGCTTGTGCTACGAGCACGAAAAGAATAATTCCTCTAACTGAAAACAGGGAACCATATGGCCAAAATAACTGCTGTTCGTTTGAACGGAGTTCATGAATAAAACCATTTAGTCCTTCAGCATCACATTCTACTGTGTTCCTTTTATTGTTTAGGGATAGGCTGCTTGTACTCTTGTAAGATGTTAAATAGTTAACAAGTTAGGCTCATTTCATTTTTACTTGTTAAAAGACTGTAATTCAGTAATAGATTTCCTCAATGTCCTGACCCTTTTCGAGAGGAGAAAAATCTGCAAGAAATTATAACGCTGGATAGCGTTGCATAGTAGTTCTTTTCTTTCATTATTTAGTGTGTTTTTAAGTTCACGATAAGTCAGTAATTGTTCTTTCCTTACTGAGAGCTTGTTGTCTGTGCTCTTTCCCCCAGATTCTAAAAGCAGAAAACTTCCTTAGGGACAGCATGGAACTTCTATGGATTGCCCTTTTCATTTTTGATATTATACTGTTGACAGACAGTGCTCGGGGTGAGTAGAAAAAAAATCATTTGCTTTTTCAGTTTGCATTGAAAATAGAAGGGATGCTTAAATGAGTTAATTGATGCTGAAAAACACTGGAAATTATCAGACAGCACTGAGATGAGTCGAGCTGAATTTTGCGTATGTTTGTGCCTGAGCTAATTTCGAGTTCCAATGTATAAATGATATAGTTCACAATTTTGGAACTGTTGCATAAACAAAAATAGAATAAAACAATTCATGATAACTTTAGACTTTTCACTTTTTTACATGATTCTTCCTACATTTTATCTAGTACATATCACTATGGTTGTCTTTCTGAAAGAAACTTTCAGTGTCCTTTCATGTGTCAAACTACCAGAAATCATTGTTTAAATCATTGCTCTAAGTAATATGTCTTGCTATCTATTATAAATCAGTATGCCATGTTAACACAGATACCATATATATTTACATTTTCTTGTGGCAGGACCAATCAGAATGGTTATAGCATGTATGTTATGATGAATTTGTGATAAACAGATTCAAGGCGTACCTACAGTATTAATAGTTTTCTCCTATTGAAATGATCCTCTCTTTCGTGTTTTAAAGCAGTGTGAAGTGTGAAGTGTTGTGTGAAGTGTGAAAAGTTGATTTCTCAAGTTATGGCCAGTAATTTGCATTGGCATTTAGAGAAACAAAAGGAATTTGCAGCGTTATAGCTAAAAGGCGACGACAGCAGCAAGTCCTAGGGGTCAGTTGACCAGTCACACACTCCTAGACATACACATTGTGGCTCAGTTACCTAAAGCCTCCTTCAACTTAAAAGGGGATTTATGTTATTTTTGTGTGTGACATAATTTGTTCATACACAGTGCACGGTAACTGGGAAATACGATATATTCCAACTAGCTCACCAATCAGCACTTACATGCCATTTCAGTTATTCACAGTTCTGTACACCCTTCTTAGGGGAAAGGTGGCTGGAATTGTAAGATGATCAAGTGGCATTTGAAATATTGAAATGTTAAAAAAAAAAAAAGGCAGACAAAGAAACATATTTTTCTAGAGCAATCTGTGAGATAGCGATTTTCACAATGAAACACAAAGTACCTTGTGTCACTTTCCTGGCAGCAGCCCCTAAACACAGGTCAAGGAGCTGTGGTGCATTGGGTTTCAAAAATATTAAGGTAAGGAATGGGGGACCCTCAAGGCTTTCTCCTAAGCTCCGGAAAGGCAGTGTTTGACCGTGATACCTTGAGCAGTGTTTCATCATTGTTTGCTCAATGTGATCCTCTAGAGTAAGGAAGTCCCCAGCCGTGGTGTTTTTGAGCTGAAACAAACCATCATTTCAGTTCAAAAGCATCTGAAAGGGGGCCCATGCTGATGACTGAGATAGAGAGGGAAACTGACTCCACTCCCTTCAGACCTGCAGGTGAAGCGTGAGCACTGGAGTCTCCCATTTACCGTTACCATACCTTTCAGACTCAACAGCCAGTCACAGCGGCTGGCAGATAGAGAGAGAGAGAGGTGGAGGGGGGAAGGAGAGGAAAGGCAGGAGAAAGATAGAGAGAGGGAGGCCGAACGGCGTCTGAGCAGATTGCATCTGCGAGGGTGCGGAACAATGCAGCATTCACGGTCACACAGCCCCGGCCTTCACGGAGACGCTTAGCCAAAAGTAAACACAAATCCGATTAGATTAGGCAATTCTGTTTGTGTGGCAGGACAATGCCACAGGTTCGTCTGCGGATCTGAGTCGTTCAGGAGCATCGCATGAAGAGAAATGAACACAGTTGACTCGTTGCCTTGATTGTATCAGCGCGTGTACCCGTAGGGCCGATTTGATATGTCTTTAGATAAGGTGATGGAAAGGAAAAAAACAGAAGAAATCCTGTCTCTGTATGGGTATCTCATGTAAATTTACCAAACAATGGTCATGTTGCCTGAAAAATCAGATATTTAGAATGTGTGTTTTTGAACAACTCAGACCTTGAGTTGAAAGGTTTACGATTGAGAGATTAGATTACTGTCGGAGGATTGACAGACTAGTCCAGACGATCAGTTAAAAACCTCATCGTTACTTGTTTACTGGAAGTTTTGGGTGTCTTATTTCTGTCTAGAGGATGCAGTTTTTTGTCTTCAAAAATAAAACAAGGTAGAATTTTCAGGATCAGTGCAGGCATTTCAGAGTAATGAGACACAGGGCAAATATGAAATGAATATATTTCTGGAGACATGTATTGAAAGATATGAGAGAAATTTCACCCAAAGAAGTTTTTACGAAGTTTTAAGAATAACAATGATGAAATAAGATTATATACCTTACGGTTCCCTCAGAGCGTTTTGGATTGTTTCTGTGACTTGTTTTTCAACAGTTTTGAATGTCAGAGTGTGCTCTTGAGACAGTGCCTTTGGAAAGTTTATCAGCACTTGTGTATCATCATGAAGATTTCTAATGACTTTCTAAATCACAGTTGCTAAATAGACTCCCCTCAACAGATTCATTGTAGCAGAGTGGTAACAGTATAATAGGAAAATCCACTTGCTGAAGGGTCCTTACGAGAAGCATCTACCCAGCCTTCCTTGTCTGTCCTTGGTGCAAGAGAGTTCAAAACCTCACGTCAGATGACAAATATTTTCCATCGCTAGCGGAAGCGTCATTTGTGCTTGGCTGCCAGAGAGGCACATGAATTGGATAGCTTATGCAATGTTTCCGGGCTGTGGCTGAAAAATTAGCATCTTTTTCTGTCTGCAGTGATCTGTCCAACTGGCACGTCTGGCAAGTGTTTGTATTTGTGGCTTATGTTGTGTCTCGACAGATACACTTTTGGTCTCTTGATGAGAAATCTATGGGAGAGCTGAAAAGCTCCCCTACTAACATTTAATCGTGTATTCAAATAAAGGTGTTTTCATGGACATAGTACATTTGTAAAGCAGATGAAAATAAGCTTTAATATTCATTTAGATCTATACTTGAAATGTAGTGTTTTAACATGTGTTGTTTGTGAGCAAGTTTCACCTTTACAGTAAGAATCATAGTAGGTTTTATAGGTGAACTACTTGATTAACCTCAATCCTTGTGTTAAATTCTCATGACGAAACTAACAGCGCGCATTTAAAAAAAAAGGACTTTTTTAGATCCATTAATACCTATGCTTTTATATGCAAGGTAAGGAATATAAGAGGATAGAGTAGGGATAGAGGGAGAGACTGACAGAGACAGAGGGAAGGAGAAGGAAGAACATATGGGCTTGTACAAATGGGGAATGGAGTGGGAGTGATGTTGAGTTGAAGTGTTTGTGAGTTCATGCTGCTTTGTTTATACTAATGCAGACCACCCTTTACAGTGACTTTAAATATTCTTTTGAAGTGGACTGCAGTGTTAGCAGGTAATAAATACATAAATATAACTTAAACTGATGCTAAAACCTACTAACTTCTGATAATGTACAAAAAGAAAGCACTCAGAGGTAAGTTAATGATATTCTGGTTAAGAAGGAGACAGAGAATGAGTCCCCTATAGAATGAAGAAGAACATTTGTTCATTCATTCTCCCTCCCCTCCTCCTCCTTCCTATCCTTTTCCCCTCCCTCTCTCCCTCTCCCTCTCTTGCTCTACGTTTCCTATGGTTTATCACTAGCTAGAACCCAGAGGAAGTGTATGTGCTGTATGTTGTTACAGTTGATTGTTCTCCCCAAACTTCAAGGTGTGTATTGACATATGGGGGTCTGGGGATGGTTGTTACTACATGTTTTGCACTCAACATATCAGTGGTCCAGTTATGGTAAGCAGGACTGTGTGATAGGGATAAAAATATCATTATCAGGGGACAGCAAATGACACAATTCATTGCAAATTATTCAGTTCTATGGTGAATTTGTACAATTTACATGGTTAGAACAAACAAATAGATAAACGGTGAAATATAATCTGTGCAGCTTTTAGAGTTAGTGCAGTACATTAATATGAGTGCAACATTCCTGTGTGTAAATTCCAACTTTATTAAATTAGCGCTTTATAGACCGTGGATAGCTGGTGCTAAAAGATTAAAGAAAATAAGTGAAGGCTGCATTGGGAATAAAATGCCACTAACAGCACAAAAAAAATGACATTCTTACTGAACAAGGTGTTAGCAGAAAGGTGTGAAGCTCTGAGGAAGGCTCAAGGAAGAATGGTCATTAAGGTTGGCTAATAAAGTGGTTATTGCAAAGTCAAAAGGTGTTTACATAGCGACCGTTTCTTTGTCACCTAGCCTCATTGGCAATCCACTGTAAAGAACATTCCTCTGTAATGAGGTGGAAAATAGTTCAGGGACGTAAATTGTGCTACGGTCTTATTCAGCACACAGTGGTACAAATCACTCGATTCAGTGGTGAAGGAGGCCTTGGATACTTGAGTACATTAGCCACGTCTTCAGAATGAAAGTGTTTTTAATGTTAGGATCTCAAAAGAACTTTGAAACTGCGGAATAATGAGCAGATCTCAGAGACGTTGCCTTTCTGGCTCGCGTGATTGAAAGTAGAATGAGAAAAGGAATGGTAATGCCGTTAAGGTTCTTCCAGATTGAGAAACTCTGCTCAGAGGACAGCTATGAGTGTTACCAGTGGAGTATGACTCCTGTCATCTGGTGTAGTTTGACCCAACTGAGTACATTTAAGTAATATAACCAGCCTTGAATATGAGTTTTGTGTTGTAATTAGTCCCCGAAAGAAAGTCAGAGTGTGTGAGGGTGATACAGTGATGACAGCAGTGACATATGGCCTGTCCTTTGATGGCTGATGGAGGTCTTCCAAACCATCAGTGCTTTTGGAGGGCTGGGGAGTTCCTTTGCTAGCCTTGGTGCCTTGTGCTGCCTAGATGCTGGTACAAGATCATGTTGCCCATGGGGGAGGTGCCCTCAATCACAGGAGTGAGAGAGGAAGAAAAACAGCCTGATTTCAATGGGGGTTGTAAAAATATTTTGTTAAATCTAGGGATGTGAGGGAGCAAATGCCACATGCCAGTTGTGAGCCATTTAATGCTTAAATGTGAAAGGACGTAACTTTGTGCAAACTTCCAGTTTAAATGCAGTATACAATGAATTAGTAGCAACAAAAGGCTTCAAATATCACATTTTACCTGACTGGTAGTTTACATATATATAATTGGACTAAATGTTAGCACATAGCTCTCAACTTGCACGGTACTTTTGCCTTGGTCGTTCCTCTGAGACAGTCACTGTAAAGCATAGCCTCCTTAGTTCCGGTGCTTCAATGCCTCATTGTTGTGGTGCCTGCAGCTTATGTTTGGCCAGAGTTCCGTGGAAGAGGTCAGAGGTCCAGAGAGCTGACCACAGAGAGGGCCAGGTTAGGTCACATGCCTGACCCTACACCAGAGGTCTTACAATAACATGTCAGTTCTCCTGTTGTGTGTCCCACCCACTCTCAGACACCCTCCATATTTCGATATCAACTTCTTTTTTGTCTGCCATTGCTGTGACTAGGCTTGGTCCCATTTCCCCACCCCCACTTCCCCAGCTGTTCTTTTAGGCGCATTACAAATGAGATGTTGAAAAGCAATCCCTTCGACTGGAGACAGCTTCTCTTGTTTTCTTTTGGATTTGGCATGTCAGTTTGTGTTGGGGCCTGCGCCCTCCAGCAGCTGTGTATATGTCATGTGTCAGGGAGCGCTCCACGGCTCCCTCAGCAAGAGAGAATGCTGCACTGGTCTCAAACAAAACCAGGCATCTGCGTGATTGATAGCTGGCACTTCTACAGTCTTTTTTTTTTTTTTTTTCTATCCCGCATTGCCCTCACAGCTGACATGCAGACGCAATCATCTCCTTTAAAAAAAAAATAAAATACACTTGTGAAGTCCAGGCGTAGGACACTTTACAACACCACTCGCATGAATCTGTGGTATCTGACCTGGCCTAGATATCCAGGCCACATCTACAGCATTGTATTTAGCGTTCAACACCACATGCCATCTGTCAATCCTGAAATTATGAGGACTTGGACTCTTGTCAGCAGTGGCATTGTCTCTAGACCAATAGGACATTCTCAACTGCTGTTTTTGCAGGTCTGTATTCTTCAGTGCAGTGTACTAGTGTTTTGGGGGGGGGGGTGTTGTTGTTGTTGTTTTTAACCAAGGTTAACATGTTTTTTTTTTTTTATTCACACTTTGCATCATCTTAGCCATGTCAGCAGTGACACCGAGGTGTGTTTCAAATGGAAACTCAAACGCTGCATCTCAGATATCTTTACCATATAGCATATATCATAGTTCACACTTCAGTACAACTTTTTTTGTGGTTCCACTACAGGCAAAAGGTGAAAAGTTATTTCAATGAGTTAGAGAGAGAACTGAATGCAGCCTTGAAAGAGTTTTCATAATCCACATTTTGCTTGTTACTAAATGTGTTATTACATGCCAAAGATGTATGCTGGTCAAAATTTATATTGAAAATTGTTTATACTTTTTTCTGCAATCTGCAAATAAGTTTACTCTGCTGATGTAAATCAGTTTTCCATTACCAAACTGGTCATCATCACAATTGTCTTACACCTTAATTTGTGTGTGTGTGTGTGTGTGTGTGTGCGCGCGCGCGCGTGTGTGTGTGTGAGTTTTTCAGTTCACCCTCATTATAGATGTTTTACTGCAAGCAGTTTTGTAAGTTAAATATCAGTAACCCCCCCACCGCCTTGTAGCAGCACTGAGAAGCAGAGCCAGCTGTTGGGGTTGAATCCACACAGCAGTTGGAATGTGTAAAGTGTGTGAGAGTTGTGGGAGTGGTTTGGGCACTTGGGAATCTAAAATCATTGAGAACCCAACAGCGACTGCTATATTGTCGTTGTGGCTCCAACTTTTCTTAAGTACTGGGAAGTTAAACCACATGACTGGTGTTTTTGGTACAGTAAGTTTGTATTTTGGGAAATATCAGGGGACTGTTCTAGAATGAACTTACTTGCACCTGTGGAAGTTTTTATCTCCTGCTGGCTATAGTATGTCTCATAGATCCATGAAGGATCTGGCCTGATGAAATTACCCAAATGGACTATGTGAGAGGGCCTCTCCTAACAGGTGTGTCATTTTCCCCGTCTCAAATCCATTGTCCACTGGAACTCCTGCAGCTCTTTGTCATTTGTTTGTGAAGCTAAACTGTTCACCCAAAAAGACCTCTATGGGAGAAATCTACTGTGTTCACTCTCCCAGACAGCGGTTTAAAGATGAAAGGGCTTCCATTCTATGTCTGTCCCCGTCATTCTATTTCTCTTCTTCTCTCTTGCTCATTCTTTTGGTCTTTTCTCTCTCTCTCCCTCTCTCTCTCCCTCTCTCTCTCGCTCTCTGTGTCTCTGTGTGCTCAGATGACTGTTGTCTTAAGTAAATGTTGTTCCACTAATACAATGTCAGTGACAATTATCCTCGCATGGTTTTGTGTTTCCCACTGAACTCCCATTTGCTCTGTAACAGAAATTTAAATTAGATACACAACAGCTCTGTTACGATTGGAGTAGCTCTTTCTAAATATATTCTTACGGAAAACCAAGTGCCGGCTCTCCTCCCCGAACTTGATCGTTTAATTTGGGGGGGAGGAAAATGAAGGAGAAGGTGGCTCATTGGGTGGGGCTGTTGGTGAAAGAGTGACCCCTCACGTGATGATTGCCGAAAGGAAAATGACTGTAAGGCAGCCAACAGATCAGCACCTTGCAAGGGCAAAAATCGGCATGCACTGACAGGTACAAATGCTATGTCGACTGATTCATTTGAGATGATATTCCAGGACCGAGGGCCACGTGAGTGCTCAGACTGTCAATGGACACTTTGTAGGATCTGGCTGTGCCTCCAGGTCAGGGTATTCTTCTCCCGTGGCGCCACAATGAATACAGGCCAAAACCACTTTACAAGGACAAGCCAATAAGGGGGGCATAGGGCCAAGAGGTTCCGGGCACAGGGGAGCTCTGCTGAAGTGCTACATTTGTAATTTTATACAGGTACCTCATGTGGACTGCATTATGCAAATACTATGCTATGAATGCTTCCTCGAAAAACTACATTATATCATCCACTTGGCATTTTTTTTTTCCTGACTCGTACAAAGAACTTTCTATGAGCATATTTTATAGTTGATATTAAAAACAGATGTATGCAGCGATTGGCCCTGAGCCCAAGTGTCAAACTAGCATTACTTTACTCACAGCTGCTTGGAGTAGAATGTACTACAGCCACCCCTCCTCACTGGCCATGCAGATGTCTCCTGATACAGTCACAGGTTAGGCCATCCTCTGCCTTACTTCAGTCCCTCTAAATGTACCTATCTTAGTATCGCATGTCATTTTTTCATTGGGTCACATTAGTCGAGGTGTTTCAAGGCCTTTTTGTCTCAGTCAGTTGCCAGCAGAGCACGCAGATGAAACCTGACAGAGACCTGCGCAGAACAAATTGAGTTAGTCATGGCTGAGACACAGTGTGGAATGTGGGAGGCTGAGAGTACTGGGTACAGATGGGCTCCAGGGAGAAGCTGGAGACCCTTACCCAGGGCAAGAATGCCAGACTCTCTTGTCAGTGGGCCAGAAAGATACAGATGGTGGAAGACACGGGTGGGTTGGGGAGTGGACTTTGGGAGTTGTTTACCCAGTCAGCCCTGTAGTAGCTTTTGTGTCAGTTTTTTTGTTTGTTTGTTTGTTTTGTTTTGGTTTTTTTGTTTGTTTGGTTGGTTGCTTGGTTGCTTTGGATTGTTTTTTATTTGATTGTTTTAGCTCTTTGAATAGAAGCAATTATGGAGAAAAGTCCTATACGAAGGGATTCCATCTCAAGGAAACTGCCACGCCCCCATCTCCCTCTGCCGCTGTTACTACCTATCAGAGTTTGGTGTCGTCTGCTTACTGATCACTGGTGAACTCTGCCAGTCAGTCAATCATCATGCACACCTGTTCTCATTTCATGGACTCATTTACCTTCTGTGTATATATATTCCCCTTTGTGTCTTATGTCTTTGCAAAACGTTTCAGTTAGATGAGTTTCTGAGCCTTGATATTCTGTGTCTTGTGAACTTTATCTAGCACTTCATCCTATCTCAGTTCAGCCTGGGTCTAGTCTCCATTACACTTCTCCCACGGGCATCCTTGTTCTTGCAGTCGTCCTGACAGAACAAGCCCTTTTTTTGAGTCTTTTAACTAGAAATTTTATTCTTCATGGTTTATTCCTCATCTTCATAATGTTGTAGCAGAAAAAATTGAATCATTGTACATATTATACATTTAGGCTATTCATTTATTTGTATATTACATTTATACAGTATATTATACAGTTATTAATTTTGGGCATGCCATTAAGTATATTATTCTCTTAACATATGAGTGAATCTTGAGACTCTGGTAGTTGGCTTGTATGTAATCTCAGTAACCAGTTATGTCAGCTATCCAATCACACCTTATTGAGACTGCCTGTATCTTTTCACTAATGGTTGTTCTGTATTTGTATCATAGTGAAAGAAAAACCCTCCTGGAGTAACTTCTATATTCTGTTATCTCTGTCTAAAATCAGAGCAAATGAAAAGTGTGATCTATCTCAAGGTTGTTGCTGAAAGTTCAGATAAGGCATTGCTGTAAGCATTTCAGCTCCGCTCTTTTCCTATGTTTGATTATTTCAGTGTAGTGGGACAAATGGCAGGCTCCTGGTAATCAAATATTGACAGGTGATTACAAAGGGGAGCCATACCAGGTGCTGGCCACCTATCGGGAGTGGAGTTCGGGCCATGTGTAATGCAGATAAGGTGAAAGAGAAGTGTGACCAGCCAGGCTCAACCCAGGCTTTTATCAGCAAGATGGAGGCAGCTGCAGTTAAACATTAGCCAGAGAGTTATCAGACTCTTGTTCCTACAACATAAACTGAGAATATTTCCCCCACTTTCCGAGTTTATCATTGTCAGCTTCACATTAAGATGTCTCTTAATGTGACATCTTAAAACATGACCATGATTGCAGTATTGCCCTGTAAACCCTTATGGTTTTTTCTCTTATTTGTTTCAGATTATTTTAGCTTTTTTTTGTTGGCCATTTTGCCACCTTACTGTCTTAATCAGTATTATAATTCAAAATGGATATAACTTTAAAGGATACATAGGATCCGTGTTTTTACAGGAGCAAAGTATGGATTACTGGTATAGTACATCTATAACCAGTCACCCAATGGAAATGTCATCTGCAGTGGAGTTAGCTACCATTTATAGCTCTGCATTTTCCTCCTTTGTGGCATGGGGGAGGGAGCAGGGGTCTATACTCAAGCCCCACATTCCGTGCCTCTGTGTGCTGTTTGTCTGAGCAGCAGAGCCACATTAGCTGCTCCGGCCAGTCAGAGAGCACACACATACACACGCATGTGTGACTGCGTCGGCGTGTGAGCGTGTGCATGCAGTCGCGTATAACGGTACAAAGAGGTCAAATAACATTGTTTTAGGATATTTTTTTCTCCGCTCCAACTTAAAAATGTCTCCTCTCAGTTACCGTCACTCAGCCTCACTCTGGCTAACGTCTAGCACTGTCGAGGTCATTTTTATCTCCCCCCTGTGAAACGTAAAGCCCCTGCAGCAGCCACGTGTAATTGAAGTTGTGGCCTTTAACACATTTTTTCGCCAGTATGCAATAAGAAGCTCGCCTTTCCCTCGCTCTCCAGCCTAGGTCTCTGCCCTGGGAATCGTCTACTCCCTCCGTATTTTTTCAGGCTCTCCTTTCACTTCCAATACATCTGGATAATTGTCATATAGGCCCAAGTTTTCTTCCATTGGGTTCCCATAAAAGACTTTATAACCTCTGGAAGTATGGTGTCTATTAAAAAGTCCTCCAGGTTCTTGGCTTGTCAGTTACCAAAAAAAAAAAAAAAAAAATCACACAGTGCCTTTGAAACTCGTCCCTTTCATTGCTTTTCAGCACTCTGTTTTCCAGACTTTATAGCAACATTTTGTTTTTTAGTCCTCACACACTGCAAAGACAGGTGTAGTGGTAGATGGATGTGATCTGGGTTAATTTGGAAGGACAGACTAGACTTTGCTGCCAGTGAACCTGTGTCCATTATATAAGCCAGGACAAAGGTTTATGTTCCTGTGAATGGAGAGAATGAGATTTTAAGTGTTTGGCAAAAGTCATGTAAGTAGCCCGTCAGGCATGGTTTTGTAATTTTATACACAATCTGTTTTCTGTATCTGTTCTGTTGTGCAAAGGAGAAGACAACTGAAAATTATATCATTGGACAAGTAAATTGTACTACTGTATTAAGAACCATGATGAGATTGTCTGAGTAAATGAGCTCAAGAATGGGTTTATGGTGTGTTCCAAATCCCACCACACATGCCCCCTCCTCATCCCTCATCCCCCAGTCCAGGAAAATAGCAAAGGGAACTTTAAAGACTTTGTGGAATCTGCTGACTGGTGGCGTGGCAACTTGATCCACTCAGTGCCCAACACCCTACTGGCTTCTGGTCTAGAGATTCTCAGAACAGTGTTCCTCCACTGAGGCCCTGGCCATAGCAGTGGAAGAGACAGAGACATGAGCCAAAGTCCTCTCTTCCACTGATGAACCTCCCATATTAATGAAACCTTTCTCTAAACTGGCAAAGGAAAAGGTGAAATATTAACCAAATTTAAAAAAAAAAAAATGTTAAGCAAAGTAAATATTTTATGATTAATGATGTTGGATTTTGGGGTTGCACATTCACACCTGTGCTACAAAAAAAACATAAAAAATAGACTCCAGGGATCCTAAAGACTGTAGTAACTGGTGCATGTTTTAAGGAAATTAAAGAGACAAAAATGCACTTGTCAAATTCAAGCGTTAAACTAACTTACAAAATGACATAAATGATTTCCAGAGTGTCCACAGAATGATAAAGACAGGTTTGATTAGGTCAGCATAAAGTTACATCCATGACTATAGACCATACTTTACGATACAAAAAAAGATACCAATTTTAAACAACACTGGCTAGGCTATTAGAGTTTATTATTAAAGTTTAAAAAGCTAGAGATTTGTGTTTGATGAGTAGTAGTGTAAACAGACCTGCCCTTCTCCCTTAGGGCAATGTTAACTGTCATGCTTTACCAATTGGAAGCAATTGACCTATTGACAGGGGTGGAAATGAGTGCTCTTTACCTGTCTGAATGAATGGAGTGTGGTCTATGGAAATGGAATGTAGTCATCACTCTGACCTGTCACCCCAGGCTATTATAGAAAAAAAAAACAAGGGAAAAAGCAGCTCACTGCTATCAGGTACCGCTTTCATTACTGTGTGTGTGCACGTGTGCACGTGCGCGTGTGTGTTTCTGTGTGTGTGCGTGTGTGTGTGTGAGAGAGAGAGAAAGAGCTACAGCTCTGTTTTGGCAGTGTGACTTTGTGTAGTCAGATATCCAGTTGATCCATAGTCATGGCAAGTTAGGATAGAGTGCAGTCACAAACTTCTAGAACCTCTTAGGCACCCCAGAACTACATTTTTAAGCAATTTGTCACTGCAAAATTAGGATTTTTTCTGCAAAAGGAATCTTAACTCAAAATAAATTAATAAAACCAAAACTCTGCATTGTTAGCTTCATGTTTTAGGTTTACATTAACTTTTGCCTCCCTCATTTTGCTTGCATTTTGTCTCATATACTCTGCTAATGCAAAAAAGTTATTAAATCTCTCCTGATTAAATCTCTCCTGAAACTCAGTAATCTAGCCAAGTGCTTGCGTCTCATTTTTCATGCTTTTTCATAGTGGATTTATAGTACTTCAGTACTCCTAAAATATTTGTCTTCCTCTCCGTGCATCCCACTGTCATACTTGGTAAAGCATGAGAGTGGAATGTATTATTTGAAACGGAGTCCTAGTAGGCCTGTATTAAATACACATCACTGGGTTTTTTATTATTAACTATAGAAATGAGAACATGACCCTATTTTTGTCCTTCGTCTGAGCAACTCCATCTACAGTGATGGAGACTTTACGCTAAATGCTGGCCATAGTGGTCTCTTGGAGATTTGCTGTGTTGCTGTTGGCTCTGAAAGCCTTGTGGTGGCAACATGAGTTATCCCACAAGCATCCCAGTCCAGCTTTTTTTTCACTATTGACCAGCACTCAATAGTGCAAATTTGTAGGCAGCCTTTCTGTTTGCTGAAATCAAATTGGCTCCTCTACTCGCTTGGCTCACTTTGACAAACAGTTTGCAGTACTTGGAGCTCATGGAATGGGGCTAAGGTGTTTAGACACATTGCATTGCACGTCACTCAAAATCCGCCAGAGTCTGTTTTAGACATTCTCTGGGCTCCATAGCTGCAAGACGGCAACATAAAGCTATCATATGGCTTCCTGCTAAACCGTAGACATTAGCTAGCAAAGTCGTGTACTTGCACCTCAATAACGTCAGCTTGGGGAATAATACTCTGGATTCGTGGCCAAACCCAGTTGGTTGGAAAGCATATCATAAATCATAACAGTGAATTGTTTACATTCCTTGTTTACATTTTTGCCCAGCTGCATACCATCCCTCAAAATGGTATTAATTCACGGTAATTACTTCTATTTTGACATGATGGTTTGAGCATGTAACTTTGATCATGTGCACTGTGTTGTTCCGTGGTTTCATGTGAAACCGTGTTTATTAGTTGTGGAGTCATGGATTGCTCCCCATGACCAGAAATGTGCTTAGACCTTGTTCTGAGAAAAATGAGCTGTTTGAATGGGCTAGCTGTAGTTCTTTTGAGACGTTTTTATGTAAAAATATACAGTGTCTTACTATGAAAAATGCAACCATACTGAGCTGTAAAAACACTCAAAGCAACTGACTCCAGGACTCAGGAAGTTTAAGCTTGGCCAAGGTTGTAGCTGTTCATCATTGGCATTTTCCTGAAGGTGAATGAACTGGCACAAAGTGCACTCTTGAGCTTAGCCCTGCTTAAGAAATTATAATCAAACACATTCCAAGGCTATAAAGCACCTCTTGTCCTCTCAAATGTGCCAACAACAATATTGTGCCGTGGACTTCTTTAATACCATAGGGTCCTTCTATCTCACTGGTTAGATACAGAATCTTAAGGGAATGCTTTCTTGAAAATAGTCAAAGATAATAGGCTACCCTAAAGAACATGAAAGAAATTAGTCTTAACTCAAAATGTGCATGTTTCAGTTCATGGTCAAGAGTTAAAAGGGAGTATTTGATGGAATGCTACTTGTGTTGGCCTCAAACATTTGGTTTCTTTTTTCTTGATTCTCTTTTTTCCTGTCATTAGTGGACATTCCAGACATGCGCGTTTGGCTACCTTATACTAGCAGGCCGTAAAAGGGAAGGAGAGATAGGGGAGACTGCTGCTTTAAGATCGATCCTTCAACAAGCTGGCCCAAATGGGAGGCCATCTCTCTGTGATGTTGTGCTCTGCGCTCTGTTGCAGCAGGCTGCAGCAGAGGGGAATGCATTCAGGGTTAAATGGACAAACCAGATTGCCTTTTAAAGGCTGCCTCCTGCAATTTCCCCTCTCCTGCCCAGTTTTATTCATGTTCACACCCACACACACAAACACACACACACACACACTTGACACACTCATCTCATCTCACAGTGATGAGTGATGTCTATCTCATATAATCAACTTGGGTGAGAAAAGTTGAGCTCACTTGAATAAGCCATTAAGTTTACACAACACACAAGTGAGTTGTGTGCAATTTCCTCCATTAATCACTGCTGACATAAAGAGGAGAGAGAGGAAGCTGAAAGGGGAGCTGTGAAAGTGTGGAGCCATCATTTTACTCTGCTTAGCTCTGATCTGTGAAACGTGCAATGCTGTTGCTGCGTCGGCCTGTGCTTGGAGGAGAGGATTTGGGCCTGACCCATGGGCCTTCCCTCAAACAGAAGGCTGGGAGCGGGACACTCGTAAATCTGCCCAGAGAGTGGGCGTACAGTCTTCCAGGGAGAATGAGATTTCAATCTGTGAGAACGGCTCACCAGGAAGGTTTCACTTGAGGTTTGTGCCTGATGAGAAAGCCAGCCGAAAACGGAGAGTTAGAGAAAGAAAGAGAGAGAGAGAGAGAGAGAGAGAGAGGGTTAGGCTCCAATGAGAATCTGCCTGTGACTGATTTCTGTTTTACACTTTCAGCCTCCATCCATCAAAATGTCAGCTACTCGCTTTCCTTGTGAGAAATGCTAGCTTGCATAATACCTGTAGCAGTGGCTCACTTACTGTTCGTCACTTATATGTAACTCCATGTACACAAACATACACACACACACATCAAGTGTTCTTAGATGATTAAGTTACTCCCTTGGCAAATTTTCAATTTGTAAAGACACTCATGCAACAAAAAACGCAAAACTGTCCTTACTCATCCAGTACTCAAGCCTCGCTGATTCATCACCACACCTCAAACTGGGCCTTTTTTTTTTTATTCAGATAATGTCATGCCAGTGCACTGTGCACATTTCTGCTTTAACTTGCTACATGATAAACTGAGTCCCATTTTGTGGCAGTTAAATGGATCCATTCTGGCTTTAGCTTTGCATAAACAGCCATTAGGCTGACTCACAGGCTTCAGAGGACAGAGCTCTGACAATATTTACAAGCTTTGACCTTTCTAACCTCAAAGGAGCCACCAGCCGAGGCATGTGCATACAATGCAGCGCAAGGCCGGCTCAGTAGCAGGGAAGCCAGAGAGACATGGCAGCCTGACAGGGGACTGCGGTTACAATTTCCCCGCAGACATAAACAGTGACACTATCAATTTCCTGCCTTCAGTCTCTGAACAGGGAGTGAGTAACGCCGTGCGTGGGCTGGGGGAAGCCTCCATCCACACACAGCTTGGCCAAGGCTGTCGAGGGCTGCTAATCACTTGAAATGCTGGCGCCTCATGTTGGTACACTGGGCTGTGCTAACTTTTGGGTTGTTGGGTTTTTTTCACTGCAAATGCAAGCGCTGAATACTAAATATTTCATGATGTGCAAGTAATCAAAAATGGATAAGAATAAGCAGTAAGGCTGCACTCTAAGGAAGTCACAAAAGTAGATACTTATCAAATACAAGTACTAGAGTAGAATGGAATACACAGAGCATGTCTGAGAAGTTAAGATTTATGGAGATGAAAGTTAATTGACAGACCTCGTATAATTGTGAAAAACGATTGAACCCCTGATCAAATACATTTTTGGTCACAGCTAATTATTATGGGTATCCAGATGACACGCTAATCCAACGATACTAACACAGCTTCTGTCCATTCACAGGCCCTCCTCGGGTGTCTGAAAAGATCACCCATAGGCAGACTGTCCGAATTGGACGCACCATGAAGCTCCAGTGTCCAGTGGAGGGGGATCCTCCACCCCTCATTATGTGGACAAAAGATGGACGTAACATCCACAGTGGCTGGATGCGTTTCCGTGTTCTTCAGCAAGCCCTGCGAATCAAGGAGGTGGAGGCAGAGGATGCTGGGACATTCATCTGTAAAGCCACCAATGGCTTTGGCAGTGTCAATATCAACTACACTCTCATCGTCATTGGTGAGTCACTTCACAGTCCTCTTCTCTCTGGTTGATATTTAATGAAGTGATGTAACATAGTAGAACACAGTACAATATTTGACCGTGTTTTGTGATTGCAAAATATAAAGTTAAGGCTTGTAACAACAACATTTTCAATCCAGAAACAGCTATTAACTGAGGTCTATTTTAAGATTGAGCAAAGTAACACATTCGTTGCCACTGATTTTACAGTGAAAGGTTCACAGTACAGAACAGAAAAACACACTTGCCCTTGCTCTGCCATGCTTGTTGTTTTTATGATCTGGCTTTTTCTCCTTGTAATTTTTTCTTCAGTCTAAAATTATATGACAAAATGGTAACATGAAAACAGTCAGCAGGGTTTACCATTATTATTACTGGAAAACAATACTGCATTTCACATCCTTACCTAACAATCAAATATTCCATTCCTATGGCAGAACACTTTATGTGTTGCTCTACTAAAACTCTAGCACCTCCAAAACAACATTTCTCACCTTAAAAAGTTCAAATTGTAAAGATGGTTGTCTTAGGCCTTTGTTTGAGGTGGTTATGTGAGCTAGCTATGCCTTCTCTGAGAATCCAGGGTGAACGCACTGGCTGTCTGCCCAATTAATCAGGGCCTAATTTGGCAGGGTCCCCCGTGGTGAGCTGTCCGTTCAGGCCGAGAGGGGTGCTGAGTAAGTCTTGTGATCCCATAACCCCTCTCCTTGACCTGTTGAGGACATGAACCCTTATCCCATAGATCAGAGGACTAATAACTTAAAAGTTTATTAAACAGTAACCAATATCGTGCAGTTATCAGTGTAATTAATTTAATTGCAGCGTCTTTAGCAAAAGCAAATGTAATTTTAAAGTGAATACAACCGTTCAAGAAGAATTTGTTGTTTCATAAATGCTCCACTCCACTCAACTCCAGACTTACTCTATGTTGAGAATCAGCTCTGTTTTTAGTCTTGAGAGTGAAAGCCAGTGTGGTAAGTCAGGACCGTAAAATGACCCCTCTAAAGCAATGCCAACTCTAAATGGAGACCTCGGTTGTGCCTCATTCAGCCTCGATTGTATATCAGGAGGACTAAGTTAATTATCCATTTATTTGCTTCTCAAATAAGCTCCGTGTAATGGAAGACAAAAGAGCTAAATTGCAGGGACTGGACCCATCCTCGCTGGTGAATAGACTGTTTGTGTTGTGGCATACAGTAGGTCATTAACAGTTTTGGCCCACGCATCTGTATCTACATGCTCAGAGCACTGACAGCTTAAATCTTCCCTCTGTGAGAGAGTGTAATGTACATTCCTTTCCTGAAAAGCTTTTATTTCAAAGTTTGAACACAGACATTGCTGGTGAATGTTCTTTTGTACTTTTGTACAGTCTTACACTTGATATACTGTACATGTGTAATGTCTGCTTTTATAAACAAAATGTTGAGTGCAATCAACTCTCAATCTGTAAACTCTCACTCTAGTGTTTGAGCTCGGTTTTTCGGCAATCACTTGTCTTCATTTGTTTTCCCTTTGAGCAGCCCCTTCCATAAAAAGAGACATATTCAAAAATAAGCTGAAAGATAAAAGGAGGGGGGGAGAGAGAAATGATACGCATTGAATAAACATGAGAAAAACACAGCAAGTAAGGAAAGACTTCAAAACAAAAGAAGAAAAGAACTTGGCTTCAAAGGTAGGGGGACTGGAAAAGGAGAAGAGTATAGCAAAACGACCATTAAATAAGGCAGCATGAATGAGGAAGAGTTTGCTCCGTTCAATGGTATTAATGCCCCCCCTCCCCGCCCCCCCCCCCCCCCCCCCCCACCCCATACCCCCACTGATGGCTCTGAGAGAATGGGGCGAGGCAGCTGCCAAGATGACCTCAGCCTGAGCAGCTGCACCCGCTGCGCCTGGGCGCCCTTGCTATGCCCAGCCGGCTTTGATGCGCCGAAATGGGCTCTGCGATGCCGTTTAGTCAGGGCCCTTGAACTCCGTCTTGTTTTCTAATCTCTTTTGTTGGCTCGTCCCCGTGCGTGTAACTCAAACCTGGCCAGCTAAGACTGAGGCGTGCGTTGCGTGTAGAGTTATGTGCACTTTGGAAGAGTGTTCAACTCTACAACTTTCTTACGTTTTATAATATTGTGCATAAAAACATATTTTTTTATTGCGATGTTGATTAAAGTCCATCCTGTACCTAAGGCATGAATGTTTTACAAAGCAGTGTTGATGATAATAGATTAGGTTGTCTTGTGCAGTCATAAAATTTTACAAGTGCTACACAATGTTGTACTCTTTGTTATGAGCACGAATAAATGCTGCTGCCAACTTTTGATCTAACAGATGTTTCTTGAAGGGCTGAAATTTAGTTTTTTCCTCTTGTGCTCTGAGCTGTATTTAATATGTCATGAGAAACTCACAAATGTGCATTTATGATGACTCTGTATGCTTCCATAAAGCTACATAGAGTAAAGCAGTACCAAGGAATAATTTGAGGTAATGAACCTTTAACACGAGTGGAAATTGATCCATACCATCCTTGGGTTCTGTGTGTGGTCCTGGTAATTAGTTCTGACCATCGTCCTTTGTTGTTTTATATCTGCCGGCTTTTTTGCTAGCTGAAGAACATCGACACCTTTTTCCTATTATGGTTCACTCATCTTTCTGCCAACTCCTCCCTTGCAGACCGTGTTTCGTTTCGTATAAATATTTTCACAGTTTTCCTTTTCCACTCTTTTATATTTGATCACACAAAAACGCCTCTGTTGGCGACTGCACAGAAGCCAGACAGGCGTTATGTGATGACAGTTGTACACATTGGGAGAGGAAATTAAAAGATTTCTTCAGTATCTCTCTCTCTCGCTCTCTTTATTCACTTGTATTTTCCCTATTTAACTGGACATTTAAAACGTAGTGAATAAGAGCTTAGAGGGCTCATTCATGGGATTTTTTCTTGCCTTTCGTATTAGCGATTGTCATTTTTAATTGTGTAGCTAGTTTTTAAAGCAAACAAAAGTTAGATTACTAGCCTTAAAGGGTGCGTAGCATTTAACTTTGCTTAGATTAGTACCCTAGTCCTTTTTACACGCCACAGGTTTGATTTAAGATAATTCAAATTATTCTGCTCATTTTGCTTATTTCAACAAACTGTAGCTCCCAGATGGAGACCTTGATTTGTTAAATCCAGGACTATCCCTAATATGAATTTAAGCAATGGATTAGGGCATGTCAGAAAAACCGATGACACTAAATATAATTTTTCTTTTTCACATTAACTGGAGTCTGTATGTTGTACTACACTGGCACTACAACAAGCGCGATTAATTTGTCAGACAGCATGAATTTTTAACATCCAGAACTCCACGGCTGTAGATGGCATATGCACCTGCATGTAACAGGTGCCTCTGCAATTCATAGAGTCCCAGCATGTCCAAAACTATTTAGTAAAAGGCAGCTAACTAGTTACAATCTCAGCTGACAACACTAATGTAACCTGATCATGAAAGTACAGTGCAGATGAATGGATGTATTTTGGTTTCAAAAACATCACACACAGTGAGGAAATGAATAAGGCCGCATAATCTGAACTTCATTGATTAAGCATTGACACACCCTAGATACACCTCTCCAAGTTTCTAAACTTTTGAATAGCCAAATTATGCTAATTAAATCCTCGCTGCATATTGAACTACAATGGTGTGAGTTAAGTATATTTGCTGCTCATTTCACGCATTTAAAAAATTCTGTTTTTCAATATGTGACAGGCTGTGGGATTAAGCACATATTGAAAAAAATTGTGATGAACTGAAATGGAAAGTTCATCAGAGATTTTTCATCATTGATTTTGTGTTAATTATTTGAAAGAAGTAATTAAAATGAAAGACATTTTTCATTCTCTGTCTATAATTCTTTTCAATTTTAACTGTTATCATTTCTACTGATAATACAGGAAATCCACATCTTTTGAACACTATTGAGTACTGCGCTGAAAAACGTGAATCTAATGCAGTCTACCTTTCAAAACGCCTACATTCCCCTAGACTATCTGTCTTAAATCTAGCAGATAAGTTAACACAATCACTGGCCCTCAACAGCAGTGAAGACTTAAATTAAGACTTAAATCTTCCACCACGGCATTAAATGAAATTGTTTTCAAGTCAGTTTGTTGTTCTTGCAAACCAGCATGCCTGGATGGGACATTACATAGTTTATATGACTTCTTTAAAAATACTATATTCGTGTCGTGTGTATACATATATATAATAAATACTAAACTGTATCATAGGTTTCCATTAGCTCATTAGCTAGTAATTACTGGTTTTTGCCTGGTAAAATGTATTTTAAAAACAATAGATTAAAAACAGGACATTGCACGCTGCAAAGAGACATTGGACAGGTTTGATTTCAAGTCGGCAGCGGAGGACTTTGCCGCAATGAAAAAAACAGGAGAGAATAAAATGTTACCTAGTAGTCTATAGGCCATGTAGGCCTAGCCTTTTTTTTTAAACTGGCTACAGATGTTATGGGTTACAGATGTTGAGGTTTTGCTCAATCGTTATCGTTCATTTTGCTTAATTTTTACTGTTCATTAAAAAGTCGATTTGAGGTCATTGTCATTCTATCGTCAACCTAGGTGTAGGCCTACATCATATCTGTGTTTGTAACACAGACTGTTATTGAAACGTGACCGTTAAGTTTCAGATTTGTCCAGTAAAATAAATTCTTCCAGGACACCGGACCGGCAAGAAAAAATCCTAGCGGAAACCCTGATGAAGATATCACAATAATATTGTATCAAGACCCGTGTATAGCAGCGAGTGTCATATAGTGAGGTCCTCCATATAGGACTATTCTCAGTACCAAACCTTTCTCAAAGCCATAAGTTACTTAAAATAACCTCAAAACAACCCCCAGCTCTAACCAGCGTCCTTTCAAATAGTGGAGCTGCCTGTGTAGTCCCGCCTGTGTTCTGTGGCTCCAAGATCAAATGTCCCTGTGAGGATAAGAGACCTGTGTTGATAGGACTCATTAGTAGCCTTGCCTTTCCTCAAACCAGATGGAAAAGACATTACCATCTATCCATCGGTGGCAGCCCTTGCTTTGGGAACTTCTCTCTCTCAGCTTTCCAGACATTCACCATCCCTAGCTCCCAATTTCCCCCCTTGCTTCCACCACCTCTTTATTCAATGCTTAGAAAGCCAACCCCACAGTCAGTGACAGATTTGTTTTTTCTTGTGCCATCACAGCAGTGCTACTTGTTTACCAATGCTCGTATCCAACTCTTTTTTTTTTTCCTTCTTGTAAAGAGACAGGAGTATTGACTTGGGAACTGGTTTAAGATTTTTGTGAAGAAGAAGACTTTATTTGTCACACACACACTGAGCAGTGAAATGGAGCCTCTGCATTTAACCCATCCTAACACCAGTGAGCACACACACACACTATGAGCTAGGAGTAGTGGGCAGCCGCCAGTGCCCGGGGACCAACTCCAGGTCTTTTTTCCAGTGCTTTGGTCAAGGTCGCTGACAGGAATGCTAATCCTAGCACGCATGTCTTTGTGGTGGGAGCACCCAGAGGAAACCCACGCAAACACGGGGAGAACATGCAAACTGGGACGGCCAGGAATCCTTCTTGCTGTGAGGCAGCAGTGCCAACCACTGTGCCACCGTGAAACCCAAAGACAATGGCAGCGGTGGGATTTGAACTGACACCCCTGAAGAGACTGGAAACTAAATCCAGCGCCTTTGACTGCTCGGCCACGTTACCCCCGGTAACACCAACCCTGTTTAAAAAGCTTACTATGCTAATGATAGGAAAGGTGCCCTTTGAATTGAAATGGAGGTCCATAACACACCCACAATCACCTGCAACAGTTGTACACTGTTTTAGACATATAGCTGTTTGTAGTATGTTGTTATTCTCACGGAGTATTAGACCACTGTATTGGTGCTCCAGAATTTGTACCAAGAAACAAAAATATGCAGTCATTTCGTTTACTGGGCAGGTCTTATCAGTTACATGTAGGCAAATTAAAATTAGAACTTAGTAGGACTGGGCTTGGGCAAAGAAAACTGTGCATTTAAGTCCATTTCTCATTTGTTGTCATGGATTTGGTTCTAGGCCATTAGAGACATGAAAAAGAAAGACAAACGTCAATGGTATGTTCTATTTGACAACAGAGTTGGGTTGGAGTCGACTGAGATTTTGCTGAGAAGTCCTTTATTGAGAATTTCTTTGCCTTGGCTGAAGATTTGCAGGTTTTCTGTGATGACAGTGCAGACGTGACTTGAAGTGAAAGTGGAATTGAGACATGTAGGAAGCTGCTGGGAAGTGTCTGCTGATTTATAGTGATTTGTGGAGCTTGCTCAGGCCATAGAAGCTCCTGGTCGGCCAACATCTGGTAATGATCGTGAAGCAGGAAAACTGGAGCTAGAGCGATATCTACTGATCTATATGTAGGGTTTCCCTCTGGACTGTGAGGCCTTAGGTGGTCATGCCAGTGTTTTGTGTGTGTGTGTGTGTGTGATATTGTCTGAACAAAAGTTGCAACGTTTATTAGATTTGTGCATGTTGTCCAATGCAATTCAGTGGCATGTCTTAGAATGTACAAGCCATCTCCTAGTAGCTCTGATAAACTAAACACATTTCTCGACATGTTAGGGTTATACAAATGGCAGAATTAAAAGAAGTGACAAAGAGAGACAATACTAGTGGATGCATTCTGCTTTTGACAGGCTAGTGGCCTGGTGGTTTCTGTGCGTAAGTGTATGTGTGTGTCTGTTTTAGTGTGTAAACCTCCGTTGCTCTCCAAGCAGCCTAATCCACAGAACATTCTAGAAGGCTAAGCCATGCAGAAGGATTCTTTTTTTTTGTGGTACCCTATACTGGAATCCGTACATTAGAAAACATGAAAGAAAGGAGTTTCTCTGAGTTAGAAGGTAGATGAACAGGAAGCAAGTGAAGGGGCTTGCCCATTCCCTCCTAATCTCCTCTTTCTGCAAACCATGACGCAAGTGTCAGATTCCACAGCTGTCTTGGGGTAGAACATAAGAAAACAGATCAGATTACACACAATATCTCAACCGTCTAAGGCACCTTATGAAATATTCCATTAGATGTTGAATAAATTCCAGAGGGAATTTTGAGATATAGACTTTTTTTTTGTTTGTTTAATTGCAAAATTTGATGTCCCATCCTCATGTCTTTTCTACATATGAAAATCGTGAATGGTATCTCAGATAGCAGAATACATCACTATGTAGATCAACAAATTCCTTGTAATGTCTGGGACACTCCTCAGTAAGATGCAAAAAGCAGTAATCCTTTGTGTTTACCATGGAGCAAAAAAAAAAAAAAGAGAAAAATGAGGATTAGAATGGAAAGAGGAGTGGAGTGGCACCGTGCTTCTTCTGCGATGTTGACTCTCTCTTCCTCCTGCTCTTTTCATGTGCTAACCAGCGCATAGCGGCGGCCGTCTTGGTAAATTTGTTTTGACTTGTACTTTGCTGAGCTTCAATGCATGTGTGTCTATGGACCTGCCAGCCAAGACAGCCTGATGTGGTTTGAGTGACACATATTGCTAGATGAGTCCAAAAAGAATCAGGCTATCAGAATAGCCATGACAGGAGGAGACAGCATTGTGACTGGCCTTATTTGTCTCCCTCTTGTTGGTTTTTAGTTTGATTTTCCTAGAAGAACTTTGACTCCCATTGCTCAGAGAAGACAGCCAGAGAGAGAACGGACAGAGACAGAGAGAGAGAGAGAGAGAACAAGAAAGGTGTCCGGCTGAACTTTAGGCCTTTATTACTTTTCATTTTCATCCTGGATGACTGTTTAGTTACTCATTTGAATATTTTTCTACATGAGCCTGGATTTCTTATGTTTTATGATGTTGTCTCACTGCGGATTTCAAAACAAAACCTTCAGAACCTCAAAAATTTCAAAATCTCAGTTGACTCAATATCAGATGACAGCTCATTCATCTTCAGAGGTACTACACTACAAAATGTTCTTGGACCTCTATCCATATCCCGAATTACTGCACTGATTCATTCAGCATTAGTGAAGTTGAATCAAAGTTTGAACCAGGCTTTTGACAGAGTACAAGGAAAACGCTGCAACTCCACTCAATTTTATTGACGGATTCCATCCAGAGGCAGGAATCTGAAAGTAAAGATACCAATTTAAACATACAAAAATGAAAATACGGTGCCAGTTCCTCTATAGGCGGGATAGGTTGGGTTTCAAAAGCAGTCTCGACAGGAGCCACTCAAAGAAGCGGAAAGGGGAAAAACACAAACAAAACCGGTGAAGCGCCCTGGCCCAGGAGAAAGCACTGGGCCCAAGATTACGTTTCACGCCTGCTTGTTCCTGGGGCCTCTGAAAGGGGGGGAGGGGGGGGGGGGGGGCTCACAGGGGCTTGACAGACCCTGTATCTCTGTTCTGCATCACTTCACTTTCCACTGAAGACAGCAGCAAGAAAGGGAAGAGAGAAGAGGCCAGGGAGGCACATTCCTATCTGCAGAGCTGGTGGAGTGCAAGACATGCCTCAGTCAGACCTTGAAGGAATTTAAGAGTTGGACAGAGAGTAAAATAGAGTTGCAGAGTGTCGTTACAAGACAGGAACAGAGAAAAGCATAGAACTAAAGGAGATGGAACAGAGAACTTGTGTTGTGAGGAATGAGTCACATGAGGAAAAACAGGAGAGCTCTTGGATTGAGAGATGTTATGAGATCACATTTGGTGATCACATTTATGCAGTTTTAATCACATTCCTGTCACACGTCCGTCACCTGACCGTTTAGCAATTTAAGACATTTTTGATTTGCTCAATGCACGCTCGATCAAAAATGTTCCTTGACAGTGCGTTGTTTTTTTGGGTTTTTTTTTTCATATGCATCCCAAAATAATGTCTCTGTGTTATGTCGCCTGTTGCTTGAAGTCAAGCTTCCCTGGTGGTTATAAGGCTTATTAATTTGTAACGCTTAATTGTTCCCTCATCCCTGAAGTGGCCTGTCGTTTGTCTAACCCTCAGGGGGATCTGGGAGCAGCAGTGGGAGCTTAACTGTAACACAGAGTTTGAGCCTTCAAACCCTTCATTTTGCCTGGCCACAGAACATTCCCCCTAAGCCGATTAGCTGTCATTTTGCTTTAATAGATTCCTCATACAACGAATTCCCTCACCACTCTAAAGGAGGAGGGGGGCGGGGGGGGGGGGCATTCAGCCCTAGCACTACATGCTTCATCTGCACTTGGATTTCTCTTCCTTTCAGGAGCATGAATAGGTTTCAGAGCTTTTGTTGTTTTCTTCTGGGCTGTCTTTACGGTTTGTTGGAGCCCGTGGAGGCATTTATGTTTTGAAATGGGCCGACTGGGCTTTTAAGGAAGCTCAGGTGAGTACTGTTTGTAGAACTTAAAGAAAAGAAAAAGAAAAAGAAGACGTTTTTTCCACATTTGTTTCTTTTTAGGGATTCCATCAGTGTTTCTTTTCAGGAAGAACAGACAAATACATATCACATGTGATAAGCAAAGTCTTCAAAACAGAAGGAACAAAGAAGAAGTCTAAGATCAACTTTTTGGGTCTTTTTCATCTGTGCTACACCATACAAGCATTGTCCCAAAGTCACGGCTCAGAAACCCTTTCTAACTAGTTTTCTTGGACTTTGATAAGTTCAGGCTCTATAAGACCTCTTGAACACCAAAACCTCCATACATTCAATAGAAGCGAGCTCATTCTCACAGGCCTTCCCTTCTTCTTCTTCCTCTTCTTCTCCCTCTTCTTCAGACACTTCAAAATGGAGGACAAGAGAGGAGAGGGGAGAGTGAGGTTTGCAGCCCCTTGAATAGGACGAGGGCATTTGTCCCTGATTAGCACCAAAAGAAGGGAGGATATTTTTCCGCTGAAAAGAAAGCTTATAGCTCATTATGAGCTGGCTAGGATTAAGCTTGTTCTACATTGTTCCCTGTGAAGGTATTGGGGGTCTACCACAGAGGGTGGTACCTCTCTCCTTTGAGCTCCCTGGGTCTACTGACCTACCCCAAGTTCCCACCCTTGTAAAGATCCATAATAGCTTTTTTTTCTGTGGGTCGGTAACTCACATCGTGGAGGAATCTTTTCTCATTACTCGTTAGACTTTTTTTTCTCTGGATGTCCTTTGTAACTACGCCCGTTGATTATCAGGGCAAATCTCTATAGTGATGCAACCTGCAGACAAAAAGAAACAAGTGAAGTGTGGTCCGGGAGAATAGATGCACCAATTAGTTCAGATGTGTTTGAAGACAAGACGCAGGCTCCCTTTGAAGTCTCACAAACCTTTGTCTTTGTGCTTCATTCTTCCGCAGGACTGCAGCAGTTCTGAGGTAGTTTTTTGGAATCAGATATTCTAGACATGTTCAATCCTTTTGAAATATTTTTTTAAATGAGTCACTTTGATAACTATTAAAAAGAAATGATGAATTGTTCGTGGTCAGTATTTTACTCTTTGCATTTGAAGGACAGTTACAGTGCCTTACTAGAGTGATATCTCTTTGTGCCTATGAATGTAATTAGTCAGTTCTTCACTGAGATAGTCACTAAATTTACAAACTTGTGGGTCCATTTTAGTGAGTGTTTTTACAGCTTGTACAAAGAAAAAGCCATTTCCACATACAGCTAAAACTGACACATGATTCAAATAAGAAGTTTTTTGAGCTGACCTGGAGATCTTTTCTGGGTTTTTAATTAAGAGTGTTTATTGATTATATTATCTTAGCTCTGAAGTGGGAGGAGCTGCTGAATTCTGAGCTCTGGATATACAAAAATTAAAAAAGAAAAAAAACGCTTTGAAGAGTGCTTTGCTGTGTATTTGATTTTTTTTTAATAATGTACACTTTATGTAAATTGTGTAAATTTTGGCATTTTAATTGAACTTGCATTGAGAGCAGAAAGTAATTTTTCACCCTGTTTTTAATTCCAACAAGTCCATGATTTGTAAGCAGTCATTTAAATGATTCCTTTTAACAAAACAGATTTGATTTTTTTTAATGCTACACTTTGATATGTTCTCAGACCTCCCCTTTTGTATATTATTAACTGTTTCAGTTCACTTGAATTTATTTGAATTTCAGTTCATTTGCATATTTTCCAAACACTTATGTTTATATGAAGCATAAACATTTTCTCCTTTCGATTTACCTCTTGCTTTAGTTTGCTTCTTATCCCATGTTGTTTAAGTACACAATAATTATTTTAGTTGCGCGTGATTTCCTTATTACTTGATTATAAAGAATATATATGTAACAGACACCTCAAACCTAATTCTTTTTATGGAGCCTTCATATTTTAAAATAATTTCAGTGGAACATGGGCCAGTTCAAAGCGCGGGAGTGGAGGTGTCGGTTTCAAAGGGAGCGCCGTGCGATCAATATGTGAGATATGTTAATTCAGTAAAGCCCCGTCCTGTCCTTGATGTTTGCTAGAGTTACACGTAGGCAGCTGGGACACTGAAGGGGTAAATCAAGAGGGGAAAGCAGGGGCCCACACCAACTCCCTCTAAACATGTGAATCTCCCAGTGCCTCCTCCACTCCAACATGTTTGTGTCTTAACAACTCAGCATGAAGGGAGGCCATAATGTATGTCCCATTGCTCTAAATGAACTCAGCAATCTTAAGCAAATGCTGTTTTCCTCTTGTAGCTCCCATATATACAATTTAGAGGTTTTAAGTATGGAAATAAGTAATGATTTGGAAAGAAATTGCACCCTGGTGTAAGAAAAACGCTCAAAGGCACTCAAATGACACTCTCAATTCATGGTAACCAACTCAGTGACCGTCCAACAGTTCATCTTCACATGTGTTTTTACATTCCTACGATTTGATATTTTCGCAGTATATGAATGAGGTGTGAACATGACATAAAGTAGCCACCAAACAAAGGCAAGAGGAAAACGTGCATTGTGAACCAAAAAGAATCTGAGGATATTCACAGAATATGACACTTAACAGTTGATGCCCAGATCACTAAAGTACATCAAACTTACCTTAACCACTCAATTTCCACAGGATTCAGTTTGTAACAGTCTTAGGTGAGACAATAAATTAACAAAGAGGAGAAGAGAAGCTTAAAATGACAGAGAAACATGACTGAACCACACACTGCGACAGAGAAAAAGTTAAATGATGTTGACAGAACACAAAAGTCCAGGAAGAAATTATAGAACCACAGTACACTGGACACAGTGTAACAAGGTAACAAGAGGAATTAGTGAACAACAATTAGTGAACATACATTATGTTATTTAATTGTTGAAAAAGAAAAAAAAAAAAAAAAGCTGTAGTCAGAGGCAGCATTGCCCCCTAGTGATAACATTCTGTTTTTTTTTATTTAGCTATGTCTGGTAACCCCCAGCACATGAGAGCCCGTCAGAGTAAGAGACTCTTGCAAGTAAAAGAAAGAAGCCTCAAAAAGTACTCCTCACCAATCCACAGTACTCCTCACCACTGCCCCTTCTTATTTCAGAAACAAGCAACAAAAAACAGCAGAACAGTGACCGCAGTAATGAGTACTAATTGTTCCAGAGGGGCTAAGACACAGACACTGCTTAACACATGAGTGAAAACACCTAAACAGAGAGGACATTTTAATGAATTATAATGTTAAAGGAATTTGTCAGGTGTTAAAGACAAAAAAACTAAGCTGGTAAAGCAGAAATATCAAGATAAGACCTGTGTCCTCACAAGCAGGGCCTTCTTACAGTTTCTGTTGTCTGACTGCAAATGTACCCCCTTCCTAGTTAGGATGGCAGGGAGAGGAGTATACAAAAGGTATAGCTTTATGCCACACTGGTCACTAGTACAACTATACTGATCCCGGTGGTACAAAACTGTGCCACTGATGGCACATAGCCTACTTTTAAAAAAATAACTGTATTTTAGTTTTTATAAGCTTTTAGCTCATCAGGCCCCTGTAGGGTAGGCCACTCAGAATGTAAAGCACCAAAGCGTGTGACCACTGAGTTTGTGTTTTATACTTGTGATCGGATAACCTGTAGAGACAGCACATTTTCTTATTATCCAGGTATTTGTTTTGGTTCTGAGCTAAGACAAAAAATCACATTAGTGTACTTTTGAACCTGAAAGCTGAGATAAAAATCATAACATAAATTGTTTTTGGGGTTTTTTTTCTGAATTTTTCTATGCACTTTCTGTTCTTTATTTTCCTTTGTCATTAATGAGGCCTGACAGTAAATGCAGTGTGAAACAGATTATGTCCATTAAACAGTAATCCAGGAGTGGGGTACTGATAATAATTATTTTGCGTTCCTACTGCAATCTTTTGTTTATTAGGTAGTTAAACCTTACTGATGCATTAATTGTAAGTTTCTTTGGCGTAAATGCGTCTCTGAAACACCAAATTGTAAATTGTGAAACTTCATGTTTCACAGCACACAACAAAATGAGAAGATAAAAGATGCTAAAAATATAATTCTAGCAGCTATGTAAACCATCTGAGCATATAAGGAAAACATACAAAAGGGAAGCTTAAGAACAACAAAGTTACGCAATACAGTTTGACTGAAAGAGCTCTAAGGCCACAAAACCCATAAGCTCTGGGGACATCCAATGAGTCCAGCTTCCAAATCACCCCAGCCTTTGGCCTTTCTCTCTTGGCTGAGTGCTGCTGGCTCACTCCTTCTGCACTGCCCTTAGGCAAGGTGTAGCAATGGCCAGAGTCTTCTCCTTCTCCCTCTGAGCTGGTAATCCTTAAAAGAGAAGAGGAAACGGGGTCAGTCCTGAGCTTGGCAAAGTAAGGCCTCTGTAAATCTACCCTGGTCCCTCAGAGTAAGGCCTCTGTAAATCTACCCTGGTCTCTCAAGCCAGAAAGTGGAATCAAGCGAAAACTTGCAAGAGACTGTCAGGGATTTTACCAGAGCCAGAGGAACTGTAGGTAATCATGCCAGTGCACTCAGTAGGAAGTTGACGTTATGGAACAGGTCAGTATTGGAGCCTCTGGAGAAAATCATGATTTCAATGGTCCTTTTGTATCTTTCGGAAACTAGCCAGATGTTATAGACCTAATTTGTTGCCACATTTGTAAATGGTTTGAGACTAGGTACATGATGATTTGGGTCAGTTTAAGCAGACCATAAAGAAAGAATTCATCATTGTGAGGGTGGCCAGAGAGACATCATAGTTTCACTGTTTGAAAAATTTTAAGAATAACTGCAGTGTACAGAACTTTTGTGTGTGTGTCCCACTCACTTGTCACTACTCTGTCAAATCCAGAGTCAGGCCTAATGTTAAAAATGTTCAGATATGGTAGCACTGTTAGGTTGTTTAAGACCAAAAGCTGAAAAGAATCCTACAAAAAATTGGGCATCTGGTCTAACTCTTTGAGATCTCTGTGTGAATTATTAATATTTAATGGGGTAACGCTAGAAATGTTGTGTTAGCCTTGAATTTGTGAGCGCCTCAAAGATGTGTTTGTGCGATTGACTATAAATATGTTTGACAGCCAGTTAATCTGTCAACTTTTCAATGTTATTCACTCCTCTTCCTGCAGTCAGTAATACAGCAACGTCTCCACTGTGACCATGGCTCGTAAATTTTTGCAGTTTAGAGCTGGCTGTTAATATGGAGCTGTGTAGCAGCAGAATCAGTAATGGTTTCCATAAGCTACATTCTGGAATTCTGTAAATCAAAGCAGAGGTAACAGCTAGTGCTAGAGCCTCATATTGTCCTTCCTCCTGAGGTCTCGCTCCCAGTTTGAACATGTGGATTGCCTAAAAAACACTCTGTCTCGAGTTTCACAGCTGGCCTCACCAAGATGCAAAAGATGACAGCATAATTATCATGCTGTGTTCCAAACACTGTTTTACTTAAACCAAAGGTAGTTGCTCAGGGTTTCTTTTTTGGGGGGGGGGGGGGGGGGGGGGGGGGGGGGCTGTTTCCCAGTGTTTTTTTTCCTTCATTGAGGTAATTATTTGGATTGTTAGCCCGAGGTGAGGATTGACAACTGAATAAGCATGTGCAATAAATTTACACTAAAAGTCAAGTTTTGCGCTCCCTGTCAGACTCAATGTGGCCAAATTGGGTGCTTTAGAGTTGAGGAGGGACATGGCTCTTTGGCTTCAGCCAAAACCTACAGAGACTCCTGCTGTGCATTGCCAGGGAGCTGAGGAGGGCACTTGCTTTTCAACGCACCATCCTGAGACTCAGGCTACACTGTGCATAAAAAACTGTGAAGGACGCTATCCCGTTGAAAAACAGAGGCTTACACGAGGCCCAGTACTCATTTTCCTATGGAAACAGGACTGTTCTCTACTTCTGTCTCCACTGCAGACATGAAAGCAAACACATGCAGGGGTTACAAAAACAGCTCTGTCACATCGAGCTCATTCGAAACAGCAAGCCAGCCCAGTCAGTAGATGTGTGAAATGTAGCATGCCGCAATGTCGTCCCCTCCTGATGAAAAGGAAACAGAGGTCTGTTTCGCTTAGAAATCTAACAGCCTTCATCCTGCTCTTCTTTGTTTATGTTCCATGAATAAAACTCAGAGACGAGACTTTGTAGTCCCTCACATGTTTAAGCAAACAAGTTAGCTTTTAAGGCCCGCCTAGTTGTAGTTATGCTGTTGCAACTAAGAAAACTGATTTGTGATTTACCAGAGAACTCTACCAGAGAACTCAAACACCTGTTTTGGCCCAGACAAGGACCTTTATGAATGATACATAAATGATAAATGATGTTGCAAAGTTCCTAGTCCAAGGTCAGAATCCATTGTTAGCATTCCAATGATAATTCAGTCATAAATGTACAAAAAAATAAGTACAAAGTAACTTCACCTCTGAAGCAAAGTTAAAGGTATTTGGGGGGTGTCCTTAATGAAGCTGTTAGCCTGCTGCATGGTGAGCTATTTTCTCTGCTAGGGCTCAAGCCTGATCTGTTTGGAGTGTTAAACTGCGTACACTTTCGGATCAAACCACCCCTGCCGACAGCTTCAAAGAGCTGACAGCTCTGGAAATGACAGTCATGTGGTGAATGGATGAGCAGAGCAAAGAGGATGTAACCGGAGCGGAAGGCCCTAAGTCGCCACTCGCAATTTTCACTCTCATCCCTCCTGACTCGTCTCTCCTTGTATGTGCCCCTAGGAATTCAGACTGTGCACTTACATGAAATAGCTGAAATTGGTTTCTTTCAAAGGAGTCCATAGACCATCCTCTCTATCCAAGTCTGTAGTACAAGTAAACAGATGAGTTATTGGCAGTTCAGATCTTCATTGTATCTGTGTAACTTGGAGTACTTTTGTGTTAGCCATTTTTTATGATGGATTGTGTAAATAATGATTGTTATCTTTCATACTGTTATGTCTTCTGAGTATATGTTGTACTTGGTTGACTGCATCATGCTGAAATTTTTCTAAATAAATATTTTAAAAATCTCTCAGTCGGAAAGCAGCAACTTTATATTTGCTCCTTTGAGAGTGTTAAAGCCTCTCAGAAAATCTACATCTTGAACATTTTTGCTAACACGGAGTGTTACAGTTCTGTTTGGCACCAGTTATAGTCATAAATCTGTCTCTGCTAGCTCCAGATTGTGGAATCAGTTACTGTAGAGTTCATAGCTACTGTCTGTATATGTTTACATTTTATTCCTTTAGTGTTTTTTTCTAGTACCAATCCAGTTTTTGTAATTAACATGGTGTTATATATTTGTTTTTTATTTTAGTAAACACTCTCTCTCTCTCTCTCCAGATGATTCCAGCTCAGGGAGAAACAGTGGAGGAACAACCGGAGACACAGAGTACTCCACTGACCTTTCTGGAAAACTAGGTAAGGATCCCTAATGTTCTGTAATGCTGTATCCATTAGGTGTTTATGTTTATAATTGGTGTTCAGGAACTGATTGCTACATTTTAGACATCTGTCAAGAAAATTGGAATTGGAAAAACCAGTGATTCACAAAGTATGCGCTCAGTTCGTGAGTGACTCAGTCAGTCAGGCTTTCATGTCAATCCAAACATCCATTTGGAAAGTGGGGGTATACGTGTTTTAGTGGTTGAACCTCCTGGGATCTGGGTAGGTTTTGGAAGTCCACAGTTGTCTTGGTTCACACTTTTGAACTGGTTCCTCTGCCAGCCCTTCTCCCTGTGTGCTAGTTCTGCACCCCCAGCAGTGTTTGCTTTGGTAATTGCATTTGACAAGCCAAAGAGCAGGCTATTTACTTTAAGTGTGATGGGGGAAGTTTTCCATCTCAGCTGATGGCTTCCCTGCTTGATTTGATATTGGGCCTCTACTGTCAGTGCCCAGGAACCACTGTTGAATTCTGGAGTGATCAAAGGGTGTCTGCTCTGCTTATTTCTGCACTATGAAGTGCGATAGAGGGGATACTTTGCAGTCATTTCTTGTGGGTTGAAGACAGGCGCTATGAGAGGAGGCAGAGTTCACTATTGCATTTTTTCTTCTGTTGAGTTTGCTCAGACTCCACTGTGAGCATAAACAGCCTGCCTTGAACAGTGAAGTAGAGCTTCTGAAAGCCTGTGTTTGCTTTGTCAAACTGCCCTTGTGTGGTGCTTTGCTCAATAAAACTGCCTCCACAAGAGCTCCATGTCAGCCCTTTCTTGATTATTTTTATTGTAACAACATCGGTATTGTGAAAAAAATACATCAGCCATTCAGATGTTACTTTTTTTTAAATGTACGGTACAGTTAGAGCTGCTAGGTTCTGTAAATACTGTAAGGTACATTTCTTATCCATTATGCTTTCCAGTAATTATGCAGTGCAACTGTGAAGAAATTGTAGTCATAACAGCTGTTGTGACTACTGGCACACTGTAGATGTTGTCCTGTCAGCCCAAGGCCAAAAGTATGACTGATGATAGTTTAGCGTTATACTGTCCATTATTATGATATTCTAGATGACGTCTATGTTGAGATTTAGAGAATCCCTTGGTATTCGATCTTGCCAATCCAGGAAAAATAAAATCATCAGTAATCCCTTCAACAAAAACAACAAGAACATAAATGAGTAGACTAGTTGAAATAACGTTACTTGCTGTTTGTGAATATTCCGGGTTTAAATTGTTGTGCCTTTGACCAAAGGAAAAAAAAAAAAAAACGTTTTTTCTTCTAGTGCGTCCTCGGTTCACGCAGCCTGCCAAGATGAGGAAGCGCGTGATAGCTCGACCAGTGGGCAGCTCAGTGCGGCTCAAGTGCACGGCCAGTGGAAACCCAAGGCCTGACATCGTTTGGCTGAAAGACAGCCGGCCCCTAGCACCAGAGGAGGTGGGCGAAGGAAGGAAGAAGAAGTGGACCCTCAGCCTGAAGAACCTGACTCCTGAGCACAGCGGCAAATACACTTGTCATGTGTCCAACCGTGCCGGGGAGATCAATGCCACGTACAAGGTGGAAGTGATCCGTAAGTCAGTTTATCTCTATTTGTCTTGTATGCAGAGATATGTTCATCTGTTTACAATCCAGGGCTGTCAGTTAAATGAAACCTGACTCATGTGAGGTGATTGAAGTTATTGTCTGCTTTTCATCTGCTCAGATTTCCTGGCCTGAACTTCAAGGTTGTAAAAAAGCCAAAATATTCAAAATATTTATCTGTTAATTTATCAGCGGGGCTCTATTAGTATTAAGATATTGGGCTTGAAGAAAAAGTACAGTAGTTTTTAATTTAAAGTAGGTTTGTGGTAGCTGAAGTGCACGCTGTAAATAAACGTGGATGGGACAGAGCTACCAACGCACTGATAAAATTATGCGGCACCAAATAGTAGATTTTCGATTGGGTTAACCAGAGGAGCCTTGTAATTGTTTAGAGTTGGTGTTGGTCTGGCACTCAGTCAGCACTCAGGATGGTATTTGCAGATCACATGGTGTTAGTATTGAGCGGTTAGATTGGTTTTGCAATGAGTGGTTTGACAGGGGTTACTGTTTGGTGGTAAATTTGGTTGAGAGCTGGAAAGAAAGATTCCATCCATCTCATTTACCATCTGCTCCAGATTATATCCCAGCTGTGTGTGCTGACTTTACAAACACATGTTTCTACAAACCCAGAGGCGGAAGAAGGCGAATTGGATCAATCTTTTGCTTGTGTCAAATGTTGCTTTTGCCTCGCAACTGACTGAAGAAAAGCAAAGAAAAAAAAAAAAAAAAAACAATAAATGCCTTACCAACAAATTGCTCTGTCAGTACAAACGTGAAATAATGTTCCTTTCCTGCTCAATTCCGTGACAGAGCGCACAAATTCCAAGCCCATCCTGACCGGCACTCATCCAGTGAATACCACTGTGGACTACGGTGGGACCACATCCTTCCAGTGTAAGGTGCGTAGTGATGTGAAACCCGTCATTCAGTGGCTGAAGAGAGTGGAACCCGGCGACGAGAACAAATTCAACTCGACCATCGAGGTGGGTGACTATCGCTTTGTGGTGCTACCTACGGGAGAGGTGTGGTCCCGGCCAGATGGCTCTTACCTGAACAAGCTGCTTATCACTCGGGCCAAAGAGGAGGACGCCGGCATGTACATCTGCCTGGGTGCCAACACCATGGGCTACAGCTTCCGCAGTGCCTTCCTTACCGTGCTGCCAGGTTTGTTCTTCTTTCATTTACAGCCTAATTTACACTATTCTGATGCATGCATCATAAAATGGAATTGTGTAGATTCCATTTTGTGACCCTTAAATTAAACCTTGTTTAATATGTATGTATATGTAAACATTAGTCAGCTTGTCTCTGTGTCTTGCGTTTAAATGTTTGTTTTGAGCTAACTGTGTGTCCCCAATATCTAGATCCCAAACCGCACTTCTCTCCAGTCCCTGCCGTTTCTTCACCCGGTCTACTTTGGCCTGTCATCATTGGCTTACCGGCTGTTGTGGTCTTTATCCTGGGCACCGTTCTCCTGTGGTTCTGCCAGTCGGAGAAGCACTGCTCCTCGGGGGCTATCGTCAATGCTCAGGCCCTGCCCAACGGCCACCGCCAGCCCCCCCGGGACCGGGCCCTGCCAGGCGGGGATAAAGACTGCATGGGATCTGCCGCTTATGAGGAGTACCTGGCCCAGCAGCAACAGCAACAACAGCAGCAGCAGCAGCAGCAGCAGCAACAGCAACAGCTTCTGCTCACCCAGGGAGCCCCCAAAGTCTACCCAAAAATCTACACAGACATCCACACACACACACACTCACATGTAGATGGCAAAGTGCACCAGCACCAGCACATTCATTACCAGTGTTAGCCTCCACACTTCCTTTCAGTGGCCACCAAGGTCTCTACAGTCTCCACGTGGTGTCTGCTTTCCCCGGCGATTTCACATACCCCAGTTTCTCCTCACAGTGCCTGCGTCTGAGGTACTTCAACCCAAAAATGACAGTCTTTGAGCCAAAATGGCAACCACTGCATCAGAGAGGCAGTTTTTGAGTTGTTTCTCACAAATGCAACTGTCCTTTGTGAACATAATGGCGGTGTCCTCTGTGAGGTAGAAGGGACATGGACAAACAATAAAGGACAAAAAAAAAAATGTGAAGCAGGAGAAAAACGGAGAGTATGCTTGTGTTTGAAACAAAGAGTGCCTAACATAACAGAGTGAAAACATTTCTCATGTCATGTTTTGGACGGTCCACTAAAGCACACAATGACTGAAATAAGTGAATGTACAGTTTTCTGTGCTTAACACATGTATTTACATGAAAAACAGTCTCATCCTCATAACTATGTGAACACCAGCTTTTTGTGGGTGGGAGGGCATATTTAATATTACATTTAAATGTGGATGAAGCCAAAACATAAGAACTTTCAGCGAAATTCATCCATAATTTTACAAGCTTCATAGATTGATCAACTGGCATAATCATGCAACAAATAATAACCACCAAATAAAAGCCATCATTATTAAACAACGAAATTACAGATTTTGGCTTAACAGCAGTTGCAGAATGCTGGCATGAGGAGTTTCCTGTTCCTTTCTCTATGATGCATTTTCTCTGGTCTGCCCTGCCCTTACTTGGGTTTAACAATCACAGAATTCCTCATTTCACTCAGGTGGCCCTCTCCCCTTTTAATTCCTCTTTCAGTTTCATTGTAAGTTGGATGTCTTTTGTAAAATACTGACCACTATAAGGAAACTGTGTAAAATGCCTTTGACTGCTCACATAATGGCACCCTTATGAGATTTTAGAGAGTGGAGTTTAAGACAGAAATTTGCCTGAAAGTTTAAAAAAAAAAGTGCTGCATTTAGCGTCCAGAAAAACTCATGAAGGCCAAATAGTGCAGTTATTCCGTGTTTACCCCGGTGTAGTTTTTTTTTTTTTTTTTTTTTTTGTCAAAGCTGAAAGGACTGCCAAGTTTAGTAATCCCTGTAGGTATGCACTTAGTCCAGGTATTTGTTGTTGTAAAAATTGAACTGTTCTGGAAATTGAGGACTGTAGTTGGACCCATGGGAAAAGAAACCCAAAAACGAAATCTTATTCAATCCTAGAAATGATAAAAGACAACATGTGTAGTTAATTTATTTTATTAAGCAAGACATATTGTATTGTTTTCATCAGATTGGGCATTATATAGTATGTTGAACCAAAAATGCATAAAGCAAATGATCAGTTAAGTTCTTTTTTTCTTATAGCTGCAGTGTAAGCTATGTAGCATCTATTAACTGTAAAATATTTATAATTGCTGTTTTAAAAGTACAGGAATTTAGAGATTAGTTAACTTTTTACGGACAATCTTGTACAGTCTGGCCTCTTTTTATGTTGAAATCGTTATTCAGAGTTTGTCACATTTAATCACTTTATCATTGCCATTAAAATAATGTCAAATCCTCATTTCCCTTGTGTCATGTGTTGGTGTGTTATAGATGTTCTTGTTTACTTACTGACTTTGTGAGTGGTAGTATGGAAATGTCAGTTAAAATGTGATTTTTATGTTCAAAAAAAAATCTTACTGTTTCTTTAAGCTTACCCTTTCAGTGCTGATCTTTCAAAATACAAAAATTAAAAACACCATAACTTCTAAAAATTTGATCTGTAGAGAAAAGCTCACCTAGAGAAAAATAAATTTAAAAATGCAAAGCTTCTTTGTATTAAAAAAATACAGAATATTATTTTGGCTTTTCCAATATTTATGAGCCAATTTGGCCATCCAAAAATGTTCTTGCTCATGCTAAGAGCCAACATTACAGGCTGATGCCAAAATGATGATATATAGTTCTGTTCAGTGTTCCGCTGCTGACAGACAAGCACAGTCTAGCAGTCCAGGTGGACAGACCTTTTACCAAGCTGACGAGTGATAGCAAATGAGAGATCTAACATTCTTTTTAAAGGTGTGCTAAAAGATGTCTCCTCACAATTCACAATCGCATTACTTGAAAGTGTAAAACCGCCAATAAAGTATCAAATGTGACCTTTTCATCTTGTACAAGAAAAGAAGAAGTCTGCAAGGGAAGGAAATGGCATATGCAGACAAAAGGAAACACTCACAGATAACAGAAAAGATAAATCGCACAGTGTTAGAAATATCTGTCATAACTTTTGTGTTTCGCTCTTGTAGAGTGTAAGTGTTCGTGCACTGACTGGAAAGTGTCCGGTTTGTCTTGATTGTGACACACTGAAACGGAAACTCGGTATGTGCCTCTGAACACCTGGGAATACCTGACTACTTCTTTCAAAGAATACCCCTTCTGTTTGCATTTCTCCTTCTCCTTTCAAACATCCATAATGGTCCACATATCAACAAAGCCGCCATTTGAAAGGCTGAAAAATAAAAACAGCCAGCACCTCCCTTACAGCTCCCTCCTTCTTAAAAAAAAAAAAAAAAGTAGTGGTTTCCTCTGAATGTTTACCTTGCTTACAAAAAGAGAGGGATGCGGAGAAAGAAAGAAAGAAAGAAAGAGAGAGAGAGGGGGGAAAAAATGGATCTGCAAGATGGGACTAAAGCCAAGGCCTTTAAAGTCTTCCACAGAGCCGTGACAAAAGCGGCCTAATCTCGGTGTTGTCTTTCGGGCCTTTCTTTACACATCCTGCCAAGCAGCCTGAGAGGAAAGGGATCTTTCTACAGCCCCGCTGACATCACTCAGGCATGGGCTGGAACTGGGGTCATCAGAGGCATTCACATGCGGGACATCTGTGCGAGTGTGTGAGTAAGAGCACATCAGCACACCAGCCAGCCATTGAACCAACCCATACCTGTCCCCCTCTCCCTCTTCCTAGACCACCCCCAAGGCCACAGTGAAGCCTGCAAATGCAACAAATTCATAATACAGATTCGTATCTCCGAAAGACTTCACTGCAAATCTTGAGGGTTGTTTTTGTAGCAATACAAACAGTCCTACCCTGTGTTCTGACGTACACGTAGACAAGAGCTACGTGAGTGTGTCAGAATGTGTTGATAATCAGCAGGTGTGAGAACATACTGCTCACATTAAGTGTAGCCTTCAGAAAGTATCCTGTCTGTTTAACTCATTTCCTGTGATTACACCAAGGACATCATTAGTCATGGCCACATATGATGTCTTTTTTGTTGCATTATTACAATATGCCTGTTGTTGTGGTTTTACAGTGCCCACTAAAAAAACACAAATTAGTTTTAAGAGTTACCGAAAGAGGAATCAAATTAGACTCTATGTCACTTGTTTTCAACACTATGCTCTTGCAATTTTATAAGTGTATTGCCATATGTTTTTAAGTACCCCCTTGGAGGTTAAATGTGGTGCATGAATGAGTAAACACAACAAAATCTTTCTTAGATAAGTCTCAATAGTAATAAATCTCAATAATAACTAAACATTTTTTTATGATGTGCATGTTGACTGTAAGTTACAGTATTGTTGTAAAATTGATCCATTCCTTTCCAATCACTGCTTTAAGATCCTGTCATTATCCTACCTCTATAACATGTTTGTTGACCTCGCTTTTTTGAACTACATGTTTTCTTTGACAAATCTTTTTTTTCCCCCTAGGGTGAGGCTGGTGGGTGTTTGTACTGATAGCAGATCTGTACCAGTCAACAGCCAAGAGCACAGAGTAGTTATGGACAAAGATTCCACCTAACTGAGAATATTATTTATGGTTGTAATCAAGTAATCAAAAGGAGTCATAAGTTATTTTTCAGTTTTTGGTCTAGGGGTTAGACCATTTATTTAAAACTTGCTATTTTATAATTTACTATGAATAGTGGAATGAAATTTTCTTATCTATACTAGCAAGGATTCTAATTTAAATTTGATTTAAAGTTTGGTTGTAGTCAGATTTTAAAAAATATCTGAAAGACCTATAAAGTGCAGTAAAGTCAAGAATATATCTACCTGTTAAGATTTCTGAGTAAAAGAATGTTGCATACTAAAGGAGCTGTTTACTACAGGAGACCGACAAAATAATATTTCCTCTATCTTGATGGAACTCCGTAAAAAAAAAAAAGGAAAAAAAATAACATAGACCAAAATAAATTAAGATCAATCAGTCAGAATGAGGTGGAATAAGTTATACCTGTTTGATCTGCTTTGGGATAAGTGATTCAAGATGTGAAGGTCAAAACTGTATATTGGTGGAAAGTAAATCAATTTATTACCTTTGGATGGCACAAAGGCCCTCTCTGTTTTAGAAAAAAACTCCCAAAATGTTAAATAATCACAAGCGCAATCTTGGAAATGTGTTTTCTTTTCCTCTCCAAGGTGGCACGACTCATTTGTACACCCTGGGGCCTAACAGAGAGAAAACAAGGTCTGATTTAGATTTTTCTCTCACTGCATGACACAATGACAGCTTGCCTGAGGGCAGAGTTTCACTCCTGTTAGACCCAGCACAGGAAATGAGTGTAAATCCCTCAGAAGCTCTAGAGTTCATGCACATTTCACATGTACAATAGTGTCTGTTCACACCTTAACCTTTTCAAAGATATGGGCATTCAACTACACAGACAAGCTACTGGAATGGTCCTTGTGTTGCTGTGAGCAACAACAGAAACATACTTATGACACCCATGTTACCAGTTTGGGCAAATCAAGACAAGCAAAATGGCCATAATCACTTTTTACTCCTATCCAGCGATTATATCCTATGTTCTCTTTGAAAAGCACAGGATAAGGCAGGGTTCTATTAGAACACGTGTATGGAGGGTGAAAAGGTGAAAAGGACAGATGGACAAACAAACTGAGGGACAGATAGATAGATAGATAGATAGATAGATAGATAGATAGAGATACAGACAGACAGACAGACAGATGGATAGATAGATAGATAGATAGATAGATAGATAGATAGATAGATAGATAGATAGATAGATAGATAGATAGATAGACAAACAAACTGAGGGACAGATAGATAGATAGATAGATAGATAGATAGATAGATAGATAGATAGATAGACAGACAGACAGACAGATACATACATTCATAGATGCACAGAGGTAAAAGCACACATATATATCATGCACAATTAAAATGAAGTTCATATTACAGCCAAATACTTACAGCACTGAAACAACCGCTTAATGATGAAAAATGGTCCATAGTATTAACCAGCACATGAAACTTTATTAATTACTGTCAAGGTTTTGTGACATCAGCTTGTCTGCTGAATCTCGTCCCAGTTTCCTAATTAGTCAGTTGCTTAAAATAATGAATTTGATGATGAGGTGAAGCACTGGGGGCCAGACTGTGTGTGATTAAACTCTGTTATGAAAAGAAAGCTCCGGACTCGGTTTCATTATTTTATGTTTGGCAATGCGGTTTGTCTCCTCCCTTTGACAGGTCAGCTCAAACAGGTCTAAGAGGATCTGAACCAATTATATCTAGTGTACTAAAAAAGTACAAGCTGCCAGGGGTTAGTCACGTTAATCCGTGATTAAACTCTGCAGTATAAAACACTAGTGTAATGCATTTGTTTCCGTGATTCCTATAGGCGGCTCTAGTTTATATTTGTTTAGTCATGCATTGCGTGTGTGTTGTCATTTGAAGTGGCTGCCAAGTGTTTGTTTTCCTATTGCTCTGATGATTTCATCTGATTTGCGGTTACTGTACGACAGTTTCGGGTTTCTTTTTTCTCCAGTTTCGCTTTTTTCTTGTCTGAAGCTTTCACTGTGTCTGATGTGGTCAGTGAAACTGTGCGTATGCATTTCTATTGTCATTACAGTACAGTAAGGGTAACGCCTCAATATCTTACTAATTGGAAATGGAGTACTAATTGGAGTAAACATAAAAAATAAATAATCAAAAAGGTTTATGTTTCAAGGAGATCAGAGTTCAACTCAATCAGCACTTCTTTAAATGAGTGTTCAATACATACCCTAAAAGAAATTCTGGCTTCTGATCCTACTCTGTCTCACTCTGTCTCTGAGAACCATCTCTAATACTTCCTCTATAACATGTCAAATAGGTATGCTGGATAGTTATGCAGCTCTTTGATGTCATGTTGGAACATTTCACTCACAGGAGGTGACTCAGGATTTAGTTGCTGTGTTCATCGCAGCTAAAGATGCTATTAGTGGGGATGTGTTGTTAGGGAATCAGTCACGAGAAACACCCCTTAGTTTTACAGCTAATATGCCCCTTGCTTTCTTTGTGTTGTACCTAACCACTGCTCATACACATAGCAAAATTCTTCTACATCATGTCTTGAAGCACATGTCTTGAGTACCCACTGAATCTGTGCAATACAATTAAGGTATTGTTCAGTTTCCCAACTACTTGAAGAAAATCCCAAAAAGCTCAACATATGTAGCCATATATTCAATTACAGCCATTTGAGACGTTCATCAAGCTGAAGTTGGCTACATGTAACTTTATGTCAGGCTGTGTTTTGATTTGCAGTAGTGCGATAAAACAGTCTCCTGTCACGCCAACATTCAAAAAGGTATTGTGTTTCTGTTAGCTTCCGAAGCATTAAAATTCCAACTTGCTCAGATTTAAGGCATATTGGCTGTCGGAGATTTGCATGGTTTATATCGGCATAGTTTGAGCCTATGAGCTAGAGGCAGGAAAGGTTACTCTACAATGGTCTTTCTTTCTGCATATGGAAGACTAATGATCACCAGGTGTGTGTGTGCGTGCGTGTGTGTGTGTGTGTGTGTGTGTGTGTGCAAGGTGGAAAGAAAGAAGGCGAGAGAGAGAGAGAGAGAGAGAGAGAGAGAGAGAGAGAGGGACAAACTGCGAGAGAATACATGCAGCAGAACTACATCCACTATCACTTTTGTGCTCTTATGCTTATATTCTCAATGAGCTCCCTCTACAGGTTTGTTTGTGAAAACACACATTCACTGTTATGCACTGTGATGCTTTAGTTTTGTTTTTTTTTGTTGTTTTGGGTTTTTTTTTTTAAAGCCGAAAAAATCACATTCTAAAGTATTTCAATGGTAATGGTCAATATTTGATGTCAGGTAAGTTGTTCCAAAAGCTTGGCCTTCCAGTGTACAGACACTTAGAAGGCTGTACCACACACTTCACTGGGATTAGTGATCACTAGGAAACTAGGAAACTAACCCACATTTTAGTGAGTTTCAGATGCATTCCACAGAGGTGAGCAGGCTGGAAATAAAACTCCCCCCCCCCAAAGGTTTTTTTTTTTCTGAGTTGTAGTAATTATGGGATGTGATTATTGTAAACACACACACACACACACACACACAGGAGAGAGAGAGAGAGGGAGAGAGAGAGAGGGAGAGAGAGAGAGGGGTAGAGGTAGAGAGAGAGAGAGAGAGAGAGAGAAAGAGAGAAACACCGCGTCAGAAAAAAACTAACAGTAACCAGATGTGCCATTACCAGGGCTAAACTTTGAGACAGAGAGGTAAGGCAGACATAGCTTTTCAGAGGTAGACAAAGAGGACTTTGTGCTGTGTCGGGATACTGATTTGTACAGAGATCACTTCACACCAGTCATTTCCTCTGGCCTCTTAGCCTGTAGCTTCCAATAAAGTCATAAAAAGTGAAGGTGTTTTAAATATGCGAGAGTATTTCCACTCTCCTATAAGACTAACTTGTGATTGCTGTACTGCGGTAATGACACAATGCAGATTCATTTTCACTGTCAGATGTTCTGATTCTTACTCACTGCTATGAGTAATGAGTCATCTTCCAGGCTCTCTGAGGACTTTTACAGTACTCATAACTATATAACTAGCACCTGGGCCAAGCCCATTAGCCCTCCCCCATCCCTACCTCTACTCTCCTTCCTCCAACACAGCACATGACTACTTCCTGTTACTGGAGCAGCCCATAGTCAAGAAGAACCATCACCTGCCCATGCATTATGTTTATTTCTTTAAACCGTTTGTTTCATTCTCTCTGGCACTTTGGATGTTAAATAGTAACACTCTGCATGCATCTCTAAACATTTAAACATTATCCATTTACAATGAATTGTAAACCAGTAATCAGACTGGAGCAGCTAAGATTACATCCGCAAACTGTACTATGTTACAGCAAATCTGTCCAGTATTAACCATCTGTTGGAATATCACCAACCTCATCTGACCAGACAAACAGAGGATACCCAGTCCATAACTGCCTTTTTGCAGTCCATACCATTCTACTGAAACTAAATTTCCCCCGCAAACCATTCCTCACAGAATCAGTGATCTGTATGTAAATGCTGGTTCCAAAGACATCCTCCAAACCTTTAGGCAGTTCTCACCAGATCAGCCATGTCTTATTTGGGGGGCCCACACTTCCCAGCATGGACTCCAAGTCATATATGTACAACATGTCTCCAGTCGTTCTCCACATCTTCATCTCATTACCATTCATCACATTCAGACAATGAAACTAGTAATCTCCCCAATTATTAATAACTGAACTGGTTTATATAGCTATTCTGTCATTTCAAGCAATTTCTGTGATTTCTTACAGTTTCCTATTTTCTTTGGTACCCAGTATAGCAGGATAAATTATAACCTCAGTGGATCTGGAGGAGGACCTGTGTGAGTACTGTTTGATTTGGCATCCACACTCTCGCTGAAATAAGCTACTTCATCATTTTAAGATTTATATGTACAGAACATTAACTTCAGACATTCAGAGTTTCAAAGTGTCTTTTGAATAAGGATTTGGATATTAACTTGATTGTATTTGGCCTCAGCTTAGTCGCACGCACAGTTTGACGTATGTTCCTTTTACATACTAAGTTAATCAAAGTGGTTGAAAGACATTTTCAGCCTGTAATGACTTTCACTCTAAACAGCAGTCAGGTAGTGATTGTGTGTAACTGTGAAACAGAACTGCATGAAATATTTTGCGTAAAAGTCTGACAGGTATAGAATATCACACCACAGGCTGTAGGCAATGGATTCCAGGTAAGAGAGACACTTAAAAACCTCTTCACTGGTCTAGTCCCAGGGCGCTTATTATCCGTGGAACCTGGAAAGACAAAATGAGTTCCAGCACCTTAAAATGTCAAATGCCCTAAGGTTCTCCAAGTATTTTATATTGTCTTGAAAACAATCCCTATAAAACTAATAGCTTCATACAGTACAGGGCTTGGGCTCTTGCCATGGCACTCGGTAAATCTTAAAACCACTTGTGACAGCCAAAACTGATCCTTGTAAGGTTAGAGTTTTATATCCTAAGGGCTTAGAGTCATCAAAAAAGACCATAGAGGTAATTCTTGAATGTCATATCTGCCATGTCAGACAACCTATTTAGAAAAACGGTACAATTACAGTTTGTACACCTCTTCAGCGCCTCGTTTATAAGTAATTTGCCAAGAGAATGCCTTGAAGGGATGGGCTGGGCTACAACTGTGTGCTTCAGTGACTCATGGTGCCTCAGAGGTTTTCATTCTCACAGCAGACCCACAATTTGGTTCACATCTAGCCAAGCTCTGAACACCTAACTGGTTTTACATTTTACAAGAGGCATAACCATAAACAACATAACTATAATAAGTATAATTACCACAGTATATACACTGATGTTACAGTCGCTGTACCCATGTACACTCAATGACGCATCCACAATAAAAGGATCAATTTATTACCGGAACTAGCAGTTACATTTACACAACAAATACTGTTCACGCTAAACAGGTTTGTGCAATTTCAGACTTTACAATTACAGTACTGGTATAAAGAAAGCACCACAGAATTATTATATCAAGTGTCATACCAAAATGATCATACCAGTCATACAACTAATGAATAAAGTTAACTAAATTTAAAATTCAGTTGATTTTTGGAGCACGGCTGACTCAGTTTGTATGTATACAAATCTTTGAAGAACACTGCAGCAAAAATATCCCCTTGTTCTGTGATTCAAAAAAGTTTGATATGTGGTGCACTGTACTGACTTCAGTTAACACTTGCTTGTTATGGAGGAGGTCCAAGGGAAGACATGGAGGGGTATCTGTAAGCAGTTGGCAATTTCAAAACAGGCATTTCCCATGGTGCCTCTTTGCAGGAAGCCAGATTAGGGGACTGAGTTCTCAGAGTGTCCCTCAGAGCGCTTGAGAATTCCATACTGAAAAAGGAAATATTCAAGAGTCAAACGAATTTCAAACAGTTTTTACTGGAAGGAAGAGGTATGTTCAATGGAACCTAAGATGCTTTTTATTCCATGTATCCTCACTTTTGAGCTTAAAGCAGGAGGGAGATGCAGCCTTATTTCCCACTGTATTTACGTTTTTGATTGTGCATTTCGCTCTTTCTAAATCTTTGTATGTGAAAGACAACAATACCTGCCAGTGAAAGGACGATCCTATTGTGTTCTGGTGTGTCGCTCTGTGGGAAACTGTACCTGTATAAAGTAGGGAAGAATTTATAAAGCTACAGAACCAGTCTGTCTCTGTCATTCATTTTTTTGAGTAATACTCAACTTTTAACTTTGGAAAACGTATCACTTATTATATTGTGAATGCAGCAAAACTTTTCAATAGACTACACCGCAAAGACTGATGGTGTGCTGGACTATGTGAAGGCTTAGTTTAGATAGAAAATCCAAACTAACCCATTTGGCCATCTTTGGGAGGGCTGATAAGAGAAATCCGTGGAACACTAACAGAGATCTCAGGCTATATAGGGAGAATAAAGCACACTGAATCATAAACCTAATATTAAGTTGCTGTAATTATATTTTGCCCTTGTAAATGATCAGTCATGGGGCATTTTGTGTATTTTGAAAAGCATCACCTTCCTGAAAGGTCCTCTTGTGTTTCTTTCTATGTTTTCAACCCTGGAGAAAAACACATTTACACAAAATGTCAAAACTGATCTTCAAATAATGAAAATCAGAGCGGACGCTATCAAGCATTGAGAATCGGAGCTGAGACTCTCAAAATGCAAACGCTTTAGAGAGGAAAAAATCACTTTGGAACTATGAAAGAGTTTAAAAGCTTGCTTCACATGCTCCGAGAATAGTTTTGAAAAGGAAGCTCCCACATTCCTACTGTAAGGGTAACTGTAAGTCTGTTTATCAAATACCAAGCATTATTTCCGTTGGTTTCAACACTGGGGATTTAATAAGACTAATAAATTACTTGAGCGTATTTTGAGTAAAAAGAAAAAAGAAACGGGGAAATGTGCACAAATTACTGCAGTGAAAGGTAAACAGGGAAATTGCTTAAAATATAATGGCTCTTAATTTTGGTAATCCAGAGAGACTCTCAGATTGTCAAAATATACTGCTCATTGGCTCAGTGTTAATTCACTGTTGTCTTAAAGTAACGTTTGCCCAAACACAGGTGGACAGTTCTCAGGAGCTCTCTTCCTTTCGGCTCCTCTGTGTTGTGATGGGGAGGGTGTGGGACTAAGGCCTCAGCGGTGACATACAGGAGAGAAAAGCAGACAGCTCCCTCAACTCCGTTAACGCTAGGGCAAACACTGAGCGGAAGTTCACCATATGTCAAGCAGTCACTCGCTCTGATTCACCACAAACAATGTGGGGCCTGGGTTACTTGTTGATGGAGGTAGACTGGCTACGGTTATTGTTAGTCTTCATTTAAGCACTTGCTGAATACTGAATAGAATGAATCAGAAACATTATTTTAGAAGAGCATAGCGTGAACGCTGCGCATGTCACGGCCTCCGGGACAAGTCTTCCACGGTCTGGTGAAAAGAAATGGTCGGTGATTCCAAGTGTATCGGAGGGCACATGTGGTAGTGTGCAACCCTTCCTGACCAGCACTGGGGCTGTGCAGGCAGCAGTGAAAGAGGTGCAAGGGAATTGGCCACAACCAAATTGGGTGAATAATGGGAAAAATGCGGGGGGGAAAAATGTTAATGTAATTGAGAAATTTATGGTTGGATGACTCATGGGTGAGTCCAGGAGTCTGAAGTTCTTCAAACTCAGCTCAGGCTATGTCTCTGTAAAGCGGTGAAGGAGGACACTACTTATGAAAGCCACGGTAAGCTCTGCTGTGACTCTACTGTGAAACGTGTGGTGTGGATATGTTGAAACCGCATGGTTCAACAATAAAAGTCATTAGCATCACACTTCATTTGCTTTAAAACTACAGATCAGCGGGTCGGCCCAAGCAGCGACGGTGCACCTTGGCCTAAATTCCACGAGTGTCTAGATCACGATTACAAGGATGCATCACCACTCTTTTATGAGGAATTCCATCACTTGAGGTTTTCTTGATGTTGGGAGAAAGCATTATCTCAGGCACTGCTCCAGAACCTAAATAAGCTGAGTTCTGGTCACTCACACAGTCACGGCATATGTTTTACACTGTATTTATGGACATCAAACCACTCAACAAATAGACATGCCCTGCAGATGGGCAAATTGTCATCCTGGACGAGACTGAAGTTAACTGACTTTGTATTGCTGACCTTGCTGTTTAACGGTGTTGTTGAACCTAAATCACACCACAAAAATGCACCTACACCTTACTATAGCTAACAGTGTCCTTCAAGGAAGGAAAAACACTCAAGATCTGAATGTTTCTAATCAAATGGACATTCATCCACTTGTTTAGAAAACGATGAAGGATGACCTATCTAATTTTTTCCAAGCACTGCCTGTATTTTTTGCAACGCTTTTTTCACAGACTTGCACACTGGGGGTCCAGTCAGGTATTTAAAAGCACTGTAACTCCATTACCCCACTCTATGAAGTTTTCAATAGCCTGCTCACGCTTCAGATGGACATTTGCAGTATACTGAATCAGAGAGCTCTGAGTTGCTTTGCATCTTGGTCCAATACATGGACATCATGGTAAGGGGTATGCAATTTTGACCACAGTTGCCCCAAGCTGATGATGAGTTTTCCTCGGACGTCCATGCCAACATCACCTTTGCCACCATTCCTTGTGAAACGCCAACGAGTTGAGTAGTCTTTTTTCACCGCAGTTCTTGCCAAACATGCCCAAACATTCATCCCACCCTCACAGTCACTGAGGTCTCCTTCTGTCATCATGGTATAAAAACAATAGGTGACTGGGCCAGTGTTTCCTACACACAGACTTTACTTGGGCGGGCCACCCAGGTAAATTAACTCTACCCCTCCCATACCCGTTCGTTCTGCTATCGCAAGAGGGGTCTACTGACAATCACACATGCTCTGCAGAGAAACACAGTGAGAGAGATGTCCTCTGGTGTTACGTTACAAGCACCAGAGGACATCTCTCTCACTGTGATATTTTACAAGCACAAAATCTGTGAAATATATTATGTGAAATTAATACGAATATTCAATAAATCAAAATATTGTGCTAAAGGTCACACGTATTTGTTGCTTGTCACATGTAGTAGACCATTTTTTGTGCTTGCAGGTAATGCCAACCCTTTCCGCCAGCTAACGCCACAAGTATATTTCAGACCTGTGGGAAACACTGTGAGCCTACCAAGCATTTTTATACACAACTAAGCATGATAGGATATTACTTGCTTAATTAACTCCGGAGCTACACCTGTGTCAAAGCACTTGTTTACAGCAGACCTTGTATCCCTCTTGGACTCACACACTGATACTCACAGGCTTGATGTGGACAAATTCTGTGAAAGAGACTTGGATGAACTGCAGCATATCTGTGGCACTGACAATGCTGAAGATGGAAAGGAAATATTGAATTTGAAAAAGGACTCAAGAGATAAATGCCCAAGACAGAAAAAAAACAATAATAAAAATATGCCTCTGCAAGGCAATCTAGTCTAATTTTAGTTACTGTAGAGGAAGAACAATATACTTTACCTGGTTTTAAAAGACTCAGTGAGTGAGAACTTCGGTTAGACTGTGATGCCACTCTTGTACTGAACAAAAACGGAACACAAATTCCCAAGCTGTTCATTAACATTTACAATGATCCAACATACGGGTGAAAAAAAAAAAAAAAGAGTCAGACCGCGCACCTCTGTGGACAATAAGAATGCTTTTTGAAACAACAGTGACCTCTAGTGAGAAGCCAACATCAGTATATTTAAGAATAATCTTATTGTGTTATTATCTAAAGTTAATTCTTACATCATATAACTGCCTCTGCTTCTAGACTTTCTAAAACATTCTTCATACTTCTGTCAGTTATTTTGGCAGGCCTCTGTGACATTGCAATCAAATGTATTTCACAGAAAGTTTCACAGTCCCCATTGCTGCATCAACCAAGGATTTTCAGACCATTCTGAAGTCAACAGTACCTCTGATGTTGAAGAGTGCTCTCTAACTTTGATATATAAGCTTTCTGCTCAGTTATCTTTCTGAAAGAAACAAAGAGAAACCAGTAAAATCCACAAATAACCAAACAATAAGAGAGCAGCTGACCGTATACTTACTTTGCCATTTGTTGCATCTCTTGCTTCATTTTCAGTAAAACTTCCTCTAACTTCCCGTTCTAACAAGAGGATGTTCCATAAAAGTAATTTATAATATTACATACATAACAAAAAATTAAATATTTTTCCTATGTACACAATCAAACACAAAGAAAAGCATGTTCTAAAGAGTGGTGAAAGAGTGGTGCTGTAAAGTATGACACTGGCCGCTAAAATGGTGGCATGAAAGCAAGTAGCGATCCTGTTTTTATGTATTTATTTTGAAAGACACGATCTAAAAGCTCTAAATAATAAAATACACCCACATAAATAATTTTAAGCAGTATGATTAGCTTACTACACAACAGATGTCTAAATATGGAGGGTGTAAATAAAGTACCTCTTACCCTCTGTTTATAATGTGCCAGTAACCTTTTTTGGTGTCTTGCCTGGAACTGTAAGACCTGTCATGGTTATATGAAACATAATGAATGTAGTAAGTTCATCACTGTATTTAACAAGAATTTCTTTTTTATTCATCTGAACACCTTGCTTTGAAAACATCCAAGATAACAAATAAATAATTTACGAATCTCACCCAAAATAAAACCTTTCTAGATTAGTTTATTTTGCTCTGCCTTCAGTTACCTCAAGTGCTATCAAAATCACACAGGTTTACTGGGCTCTGACTGTGTTAGGCCTAATGTTTTTCACATGATTTAGGAATATACCTGCCAGTCCCCACCATGCAAAACAGACTCAACCATGAGCAATAAGGTCCTTTCAAAAGAACAAAGTCATAAAAAGGCAAAGATCAAAGGGTAGGTATAAAAAAAAGGCACCAACTAACCTTTAGGTTAGAGTCAGGGCATTTACTAAGATGTGGAGAGCGTACGGCACAATTAAGTTAGTGCATAGATCACAGCTTCATAGGGTTTTTGTTGACAAGGCTGGTCAAAGTGTGTATGTGACAACAATAATTCGTACATTTCTATAATCTAGTTTATTGCATAGGTGTTAAAAAGAAAGCCATTAAAGCAAAGCACACACCTTGGATCTGTACTGAACAGAACAAAGCAAAACACAAAAAAAAAAAACCACAAAGGGGATTCTGAAGTGATATGACAAAAAGGTTTGAGGTCTGACGGATGAAGATAATCTGTAACCTTTTGGTCAAAATGTGTTTGTTATAAATCTTCCAAAGCACATCGCTCAAAGAGTCAAGTCCCTGCTGTGAACAGCGGTGCTCAGAGCATCACGTATTGTGAATGTTTCACATCAGTAGGGACTGGTTTTCTTGATATGTTTTTGAAATACAAAATAAATACATTTTTTAAAAAGGCAGAGGAAAGATTGCACTCCATTAATGCTCACCACCCAAAAAAACTTGCAGAATTTGAACATTTTTATAAAGACGAATGACTCAATGACCAACAAATCTGAATCAAAGCAAAGCAATGCAACAAACCACTCCCAACCTGGTGCCAAAGGTGGTTCCACTAAGCATTAACTCAAAGAGAGGAAGACTTACATTAGTGAGACATATGAGTTTTAATACAAAAAAATACTGTTGGCCTCTGTACTGAAAGCATAAATACTTTACCCTTGGTCACTGACAGAGTTCTAACAAAATCTCTGAAAACAATATAATCATTGAACTGCATGTACAGTAATTTACCTTACTTATCTCTGAGAAGTACTTGGTTGCAACAGAGTTGACATCTAAGAAGAGTGCTTTTACTTCTGAGCTGCTCTGTGCAAATGCGAAATACAATTTGTAAAAAGTTTAATATGTGATATGCTTGACAGATAAATGTATAAATCAATGACAGTGGTAAAACAATTTCTTTAACTGCTTACTTTGTCTGAGAGTGGAGACAGCTGACATTTTGCTTTGCAAATTAGACATTCTCCTTCCTTTCCTAAAATTGGTCATTGCACATTTTAAATAGCCATAAAACGGTGCATACGAAATATGAATAGGCCTACTTCATAACACCCCAATTATCCACTGGAGGTCCCCACAGACTCAGCTTTAATGCTTTAGGTGGAGATCTTGTTCTCAAGTTAGTTATTTGACATTTTCATTGTGTTTCCACATAATGCTTGTTATCCTTATACATAACCATGCGTATTCTTGAGCTCCTATACTACCGTTCTTGCACTTACTTCAGCTTTAAGTCAAAGCAGGAGATGCAATGAAATCAGAAAAACAGAACATAGTTTTTAGAAAAACTAAATCAAAACATGTATAGTGACAAACCAAAATTCATAAGATGCTGCTTACAGTTCATAATAAAAAATAACTAAAATCCACCTAGACAGCATGAAGTTGAGAGACGTGTTACCTTTGTGGAAGCACACGTTACATATGATATGACCACAGCTTGTAACAGCTAGTTTGCGGTCGGCAGCAAGAGTGTTGAAACAGGAGTTACAGCAAATCCAGTGAGACATCTTTCTGTGTTACAAGATGTTACATAAAGAGGCAGGTACACTGTCAGGTTAATAGGGCTAGGAAGCGTACTTGATTTAAAGCGACAAATGATGAGTCTGCCAGGAAAATGGAGGGGCTTCTTACTGAGAAGAAGCTATCGTTCAGGTAATGGCAAGATATCCTGTTAAAATAGTACAAACAAATTACTGAAATAGCTTAACAAGATCCATAAAACACTATGTCTTTGTTGTTCTGTCACAAACATTTACCACCATACTCTAGACAGCCTTTCCGACAATGGAGTGTTTGAGAAAGAACTGTACATCAGAGCCTAAATTCGTGAAGTAGCTCACCGCGTGTGAAGGCTAGCAAGGCTAAAGACATAAGCAAAATAATTCGTTCTTAGCTAGCCCCTTATCCCATCATTTGTTATTTACAGTGTGCGAGTGACGTTCGTTAGAGAGGTGCGGTTGTCTGTTTGTAAATTAGTGAATTTATGTTACATTACATGTGTGATATGCCCACTTGTTTACCTGATAGCTAGAAATGATCTGGACGTCATCGATCAGTTTTCATTTCTAGCAAACGTTATAATTCAAGCCGTAGAACGCAGGCGCAACTGACCTCTGCAAGTAAGCTTGGGCTACTGACGTACGTGGTTGCAAAACTAACAATTTGATTTGGACTAATCGATTGTAATGCACCAGTCCATTATAGCATATTATGACGCGGAAATATTTTTAACTTATAGCAGGCACTTAAGATAAAGGCACTGCCGGAGCAATCATAAGTGTATAATTGTGTAATGTAACTCCCACTAGACCCCCATTTGAATTTTTACCGGCTGGCAACCAACATCGATAATTCAGTTTTTCCAATATGAAACTTTTTTTTCTGAGACATCATAATTTCTATGGCATTTTAATAGACTAGAGTAACAGACTGAATAGCTATGTCATTTATTCAGATAAGTTCACCATACTTTTTGTGAACGCTCACGTCCAGTTTTGAGAGAGAGTCGTACGTAGATGAATTTATCTCCAACGTCAGCAGTGAATACTGCTCTGTAGGGCTGTGGGGTGAAAAGTAAACGATACGTCTCTTTCTGAGCATATCATGACGCAGTGTATCGTCGTGATAGCTGGCAGATCTATTGTGTGCGTCAGTTTTCCAGGTGAGTCATCATGATATTTTCCCCATGGGAAAAAAAACATCAATTTTCTCTGTTCTGCGTGGTTTAAATCTGTCTCAGCAACATGAATTAGATGTTACAAAGACGTGTTTACAGGAAAGATGTTTCTGAGAGAATCTGCTTTTGGTATACTGGCATTCAGCTTCATTGTGACTAGGGTTCCTGTGAAGATGCTCTGGAAAAAAAAGAAAGACCTGGCCTCCTGCCCATATGAGCGCTCAGTGTGAACTTATGTCCTTAAATGTCCTACATGCATAACAGACAACAGCAAAAGACATTTGTCACATTTGTTTAGATAGTCATGTTATTCCCTCCAGTCTGTCAGGAAAGTTGGCATGACCATGCGTATGCTCATGACTGGGACTGGAAATCGAAGTCACTTATGATTTCATCAGTTTATGATGCCGAGCAAAAAGGAGAAGAGAGTCTGTCTAATAGCAAGTTCCACTGTCTTGACCCTTCCTATTACCAGCAGTCCAGGTGAAGCAGTGTGAGTAACAAGTAATATAAAAATTACTTTGGCCAAGCAGAAGGCTAGGCCACGCGACATCTTTTGTACATCATAAAATGATCTCTCATACAATTGCCTTGTATGACTCCATCATTTTAAAGTCAAAAGTCTGTGAACCAAACATAGGCTTTTTTTAACTATCAACAGCCGCTTTAGAATAACCTAATAATGTTTGCTGAAGCACTGTACAGAATAAGGGTATTGGCATTTCTCAGAGTGCACACAGACAGGTATCATATTTATGCGGCACAAATTAGAGCTGAAAAGACTTTTATTTGCATTCAACCTGTTCTAAAAACACCCAGTTCCATAGCTATTAAAGACATCTATCATGTAAGATATGAAAAAAAAAATAGGATCACAACATTGCAGGATGACTATAGCTTAATCACTTATTTGATTGAGCAACTTACTGACACGGAAATTGCAAAAGTAAGGGTGACAAATAAGTGACAGTATTATATAATGTTAGATATCTATTAAGTAACTAGACCAAAATTACACCAACTTCTTTTCAATAAGAAAATCTTTCATTTTTTTCATTTGCCAGAATCCAACTGTGAGCAGTATACAGGTCTGTATAAGTGCCCAAAACAGGACGTTTCCATTGGTTTCCTCACTCATTTGGCGAAATCGTTCCTCACGTTCCTGTGAATATTAGAAAATAAACCACAACAAATTATACGTAACTGTCATCAAATTAGAAGTTGTTTAAATAATTGTGCCCTGTTATTCTCATAGGGACACCCAAAACTGCACATTCATTTGAGTATTCATGCAAAAATCCACAATTAGCATGTCACCAATTTAAGACCAGCAAACCTGGATGCACCTTCTTAGTGAATCTCTTGTGATTTTCCTTTGGTAAATTTGGCCCCGTGTTTGTAGCTTACCCTTTGGAAGTCTTGTTGCCTACTTATGTAGCGGATCTGGTCAGTTAGATGCTCCAGACTGTTTTCCATAAATTTGACGGTGTCTTTGGCCTTGATTGCAGTGGGATCAGTTGTATGCTGTCCCATCTGAACATCAAAATGGACCCGCTACACACCAGGAGAAAAGAAAGTTATGTCTGTGTTTTGAATATTATGTCAACTGCATTCAGAGTGTAGTAGAACTGAACTCACCAGTCTTTCACCTGCAAAAACAGAGAACCTGGTGGAATTTGACTGCACACACAAGAAATGTGAACCAGAGGCATGCGAGGTAAAAGTGAATTTTCCATGTTTGCCATATCTTTTCATTAATAGAACCTGTAAATAAAAAAAAAATAAGAATAAAGTAAAATTTACAGTCTTTTTTTGAGGTTCAACACGCCTTTTCAAAATTTATCTTCCCTTTACCTTATAATCTGTAATAAATATGGTATTACAATTGCAGTTTGTGTGTGTGCGTGTGTGTATGTATGTGTGTGTGTGTGTGTGTGTGCTTTATGTTCCAGTTATCTTCGCAGACTGCACAACAACTTAAAAAATGTGGATGTTTTATAGAAAAAAAAAATGAAAGCTAGTAACTGAAATAACATTGACAGTGTCTATACCTTTGTAATTGGCATCAAAAGTGACCTCAATGAAGTATTACTTGTCATTTTCATAAACAACAGCTAAGTTAACAGATTTTCATCTTACTTAAACAGTAAAGATTCTCATCATTTCAGCATAATTTAGTAACTTTGGTGGAGTGCCCATACTATGGAAAAAATTCACCTTAAAAGCACAGCAATAAGCATCACAAACTCTTTCACCTCAGGAAGAGAGAGGGGAAAGGCATAGGTCAAGAATGACAATAAATCAGTTTCAAACGTTGTGAATGGATCTCACAGCATTGCCGGTACAAGTATTATATGGAAAGGGTGAGGTGCCATGAAGACCCCGTCTAAATCAAGATGTCGCTTTAAACTGAGTGACCAACCAAAAGGTACAGTGGTCAGAAAGAGAGAATTAATCAGGGAAGTTGCAGTATTTTCAGATCAGTACATGGATTAAAATGGAAATATGTTCTAAAGGGTGACAGCCGAGCCAGACAAGAGGAATGATTTAGTGGTATCAGTCAATCAAGATCCTTAATTTCACACATTACGTTGTTCTTTACAGTCAGATGTCGGAGTGAGAGTTGAAACTCCAAGACTATGAGAAAATTCATGGTGGCTTTGAAAGAGCTTAATGATTTTATGACCAAGACTGGCTAAAGTGTGAATGCAACAACATTGTCCTGAGTCCCGTGGCCTGTATGTCAGAGTGGAAAATGGAGGAAAAAGAGGAAAAGTGTTCGTAGTCTCTTGGCCTAAATACAAATATACCAAAACACAAACACATTACATCACTAGGAGCACTATTCGTGAGGAGAAATCCAAAGAAAAATAGATCTCTTAAAGTAGGGAAAAGTCATTGAGGTAAACCTGCTGGCAGATGTAAGTACGTTGAAAGCTGGACAATTCACTTTCCACCAAGACATTGTTGTGATTGTTCCAAAGCATACAGCCAAAAGTTTTGCCTGACCTAATTTCAACTGTCAGTTTGGAGCACTGAACACTCCCCCAAGTAACTTGACAGTTATACATACATGCACAGATACACAATACAAACATACATAGATATATTACAAAGGTATCGGATACTCCATGTAAATGTAAATGTTAGAAGTTCTGTAAGTGAAGCAGAAATGTATGTAAAAAGCAACATGTCATTAACCTCATGGTCTGGACCTCTCACAGTGACCGTTAAACCAAGATGTGGAGAGTTGTCTTGCTTTTTTTCATCCCAGTACTCCAGTAGGAAATAGCCTAAGACCATCAGAGGGAAAAAAAAGTTAAATCGTTGGGTTTGTTCAGACAGTAATGATTGTTCATTTATCTGCGTCAGTTTTCTGATTTTTTTTTCCAACATAAACATTTTCAGTTGCTTAATACTCATGTTAAATTACATTTATTCAGTCATTTGGCTAATTTTATTCTTTTGGTTAAGGTTAATCATGTTACGGTAAATTATGAAATATAGCAATGACACAGTGAATTATTGAACTTTCCCGGAGGCACTGCACTGTATGCAAGAGGGTCATAATGTTGCTAATGTGATAAACTTGCTTCTGTGACCTGAGACTGTTTAATTGCTGGTATTACAAAACATTAAACAGAGAAAAAGAGTGGTGTACTGCTCAAAATTAAGACAATAATGAATGATTAAATTATGGTTAAATCCTCTCAGATGTGCTTCAGTTCAATTGCTTAACAGAAAGCTACTCCATAAGCTTGTATTTGTTTTTCTTTCATTTTTGAGGAATTAATCATGGATGTAGTGAAGCGCGCTGTGGCTGTCCTTACCGGTCACCAAAGTGTCCTCTGGTATCTCCTCAATTATACACCTTTCCTCCTGTTCCCCTAGGTCAAAGTACATTGCTTGGTTCAAAATCAAGGAACAGAGAACCAGCATTCCTGCTCTCTTTATGCTCATTTTGACTGTTGTAAAAAAATATATTTTTTAAAAATGTAATGTATGTCACTTGCTTTGAATGAGTGGCAATCTAGTGTGAGAAGTATCCAACTGGATTTGGTGTGCTTTTGGATGATCAAACAAGAGCAGTGGAGAGTGAGTGATAAGCTAGGAGAAAAACAAATACAGTGATAAAGAGTATTAAATGGTTCACCTATTAAATGCTGTGGTTCATTGTGAAATGCATCTTAAAAGTATGAGAGGAATTTGCATAAAAGCATAAAAATATCCAAGCTAAGATCATAATAGTCCTGTGAAAATATATCTGACATGTGAAAACACTTTCTACTGTTTGACTCTCAGAATAAGTCAGCATGTGTGCATTTATAAAGGAATAATTAAGAGATTCAGAGTTTCTCTCAAGTCGACACGGCTGTGTTTTGTGTGTCATATGTGTTGTCCGGTACTGTGCTTGAGAACTAATATTGTTGTGTGTTCAGTAAGCAGTCTGTTAGTGTCTTTTTGCAACCAAAATTCTTTTCTTACTTTTCTTTGTAACTTTATTTTGCAAGAACAATTTTTCAATATTTACAGGTGATATATACAGTTTACTGCATTGAATATACAAACATAATCAACACAACATGTTTTTGACAAGGGTCTTACTTCTCTTTGAATTCCTGAACGATTTGGTAGTGGTGTACTTTCATGATTGAGTACAAATGTGTGATGTTATGTTGCTTTAAGAGAGCAAGAGCAAAAACATTGTTGCTCTCTGTTACAACAATGAGAAAGTAACTGATGTTTCCTTAAACAATACTGCCATAAGCAGCCATTTAGAACCTCTCAATTATTTAGGATACTGTTTTATTTGGGGATTTCCTTCAGTTGTGTGTTTATAATTTTAAGACTACTGATATTAGTAGGTATACTGAAGTAATCAGCTTGCAGTAACAGTTTTTCGCTGTGCTATATCCAACAGTGCTGTACAGCAATTAATCAGAATGTGAAATTTACAGTAAGAAGAAAACAATGATGAGGATATGGAGAGAAGCACCCTGGGATGTATCCCCTGAGCTGAAATCTTCATCTAGGCCAAAAGTCCAAAGACTGGGGAGTTTGAGGACATGAATAGATCTCTCTGGCCTTGGTAACCCAGTACTTTTTCAAACACAGTTGTCTGGAACACAGGGTTTCTCCTCCTCCAGAAGCGGGCAAGCAGCCCCGCTGTTAGCAGGCTGCATGTGGATGAAGCGAGTCCGATGCCTCACCCCTTTGTCACCACATTTGCCCTGACATAACCCCCACGGTGACCACACAGATACTTCACAGTCGAGAGGAGTATCTAGAGAAAAAAGATATAGAATGTCTCAAAAAATGACATGGCCAATTTAAATCTAGATCCAAGCTAATATTCATAAGAATGTATAAATTAAAACATGTCCAGTGGGTATCTCTAACTTTTATTTATGCAACACTTTGCGTGAAGTGAAAAGTTACAAGCTCATTATGCGCTAACCTTTGGAACTGTGTAATATTCATGAAAATGTATGTATCATTTTAAATACAGTCAGCAAACAAAATTTAACTGTTTTTTGGTACATAAAAAAGAGGAAAGGTCTGTGTTTACCAAGTTTACTCATCTTGTTTCATTCTGCAGCAACCGTAATTGCAGAATACAATTTCCACTTAATGACTTCCATATGCTCTTAAAGTGAATAATGCCAGATATTCTTCATATTAAACATAACTATTCCTGCTTCTCCAGAGCCCAAGTCGTGACCTTGTAAATTGTTGATATCTATCACAGATTTTTAAAAAGTAGGAAAACAGGGATAGTATATGGAAATAAAAGTCAAGCTGGACTTGACATTTTGCCTCTATGGCAAAGATGTCCTGACTGCTGTGTAATAAGAAAAAAAAAACTTCTTGGCTTCCATTATTTTGTTTGGGGTTTGTTGTTATGTTGCTATGGGGATGGACAAGCATTTTTTGCTGACACAATCTTGTGACAGCCCTGGGATAAATTTCATTACCACAAGCTCCCTCAACCAGTATGCAGTTGTTCTTCAAAGACTCATGTGAGTATGACTGAAGTACAGAAAGTTAATACAGCCAGCACAGTGTAAAGAACGAATATTACATTTACAGAGAAAAGCAGGGCTCTTAAGGATCAGACATTTTTAGATTATCAAACAGATTTTGCTTATGTGAACTTGTCCCTGTGATTGAAATGTTATTGTGGTTGAAAATAATCACCAAGATATCTGATTTTATCGTACTAGCATTTTTGGTTCAAGGACCTTCTTTTTAATTTTGATTTCAAATTTATGTTATGTCTGTGATGGGGATATTTAACTCATTGTTGTCTGAGCGTTTTTGCAAAATCCTAGGCAAAATTTCCATTGACGGCAATATTGTTAAAAGCCTAATGATGACAGGATAACCCCCCTTTGTTATATTTCAATCAGTGTAGGAATATATCATTGATGCAGGGAATTCTGAAATGCATGAACCTTTAATGGTTAAGCCCTACATAATGGCATGCTTCTGAAAAACTGAAAAGGAAGTGTTTCTGACATAAGATATAACAATGTATCACTTGTAAAATCATCAGAAAATGTCATTTCTCAAAAAATGTCTCAAAAACTTACTTATGAGGGCATCTTCAATGTCATTTCCTGTAGGAATCTGGTTTGATTGGGTAGGCTCAATAGGCAGGTTGAAGATTTGATTGTTTTTTATCTTGGTTAAGGTTACTTTTGCAATGGGAGGTAGATGCTTCAGTCGAGGGTAGAAGAAGGCATTTGCTGGATGGTTTGGTAATGATGAGGTTATCTGAGAAAGAATGCACAAGACGCCTGGCATTAGGATATCAACATAAAGATGTATTTCATGGTATCTTCAATTCAGCAGGCACTGAAATTTTCAAAATCTGATGTGCATTCACTTGGATTTCAGTTAATACCAGCAAACTAATGGTTGATTTGGTTGGTAAAGTGTGTATCTGATTAGTTCTCATGAATTACCTGTGTGACTTTGTCCTGAGGAATGGTCTCAAAGTTGGGGGATGAAAATGTGAAGCCACTGTCTGTACCAGCATCGTAAGGGTACAGGTCAAGCGTTACACTCTCTTTCCAGTTCTCTCCCTCACAAAGATTTAAGCTGTCCACCCCCACAAACCAGTCTGGACTGGGCACTATCCGTACAATGAAAGATAACTGGAAAAAGGAATGGCACATGATTTACTATTGTTGCTCTTACCAGGTCCTCTGTGTTTATAACCTAAAGTGCCTGCAGCCTATCCATAATGGCTTGTACTCATTTTCCATAGACGTTTCCAAGTTCTGCTAACTAGAGTTAAAAAGATATACATGGCATTTTATATAATTAATGCCTGAAGGAAGCAATTATAAAACTAGTCCCAAAGCCATGTGTGGGATATTGTATGGAAATAAATATTTTATGAGAGAAAAACCTCTACAGAGGGGGCCATAGTTAATATTTGCACTCAGTTTAAGGTGGTATCTGTAAACTTTTTCATTTAGAAATGACCAGGCGCTTTAAGAGTGCCATGGGATCAAAAAGTTCTTAATTTGTAGGAGATATATTCACAAAGGACATAGCTTGCTTAATATTTATATGGGGTGAATATACTATGTATGTGTAAAATTGTCTGAACACATACCGAACTGTTTTGAATTTTTGGCTGTTATAGATTGAACGGACATTCTGAAGCATCTGGAAAGTCAACTACAGACTAACTACAAACATTAATTGATTTTGATGGGAGATCCTAATCTGCATACTTTTCATTTATGAGAATTTATTGTTTAGACTGAGATTGACCACATATCCTGACAAACAATGTGAGACTTACAAATGAATGTCTTGCAAAGACTTCAAACTCAGAGGTCGTCTGGCCTGTTCCACCAGTTACAGCTGGTGTGGAGAAGAGGCCATATACACTTTGGATGCGCTCTCCAGCTGCCTCCACCTCTTTAATCAGTGTCCATGCTTCTCCTTTTTCACTGAACTCTCTCACTCCGTTGCTTGCATATTCATCCCTTTGCCATATGTGATAGTCTGAGCTGTGCGTCACTCCTAGGATAAGACTCTGATGTTATTTTTCTTTCTTTTATGTCATAATATAGAAATATCACAAAATACATACAGTGAGACTGTTGTGAATTACTCTCTCATCTTGTATTTTAATATTATTAAACTAAATGAACTTGAAGTAGTACAGTGAGGATGTCACATCAATGGTTTTTATGAAATGTGATGGAGTAAATGGTCATAATGTCTCAAAGTTCATGACTTTCGTCCGGATTTAAATATTTTTCATTCAAATACTAAATAAGACCCTTTATGAACCTCGGAAACCATTTAATTGGAGCATTCCACTCACCAATAAGGGGAGACCACTGAGCAGGGGGCCTGTAAAGGGGGTAATGCTTTGGGAAGGCAGTCTGACTCCACTTGCCCGTAAACGTCAGGCTGTATTTGGCTGTGGAACCAGCAGAGCACTCAGGGTTTGAACCCACAGGCAAGGCAGGGACTCCACCCAGCAGAGTCAGCATTAGGGTGAACCAGTGCAGCATGCAGCTCACACATACAGATGTAACCTTTTCCATGCTGATTTTCTGCAAGAAGGGAACAGAGGGAGATTGATTTTAGACAGATTGGTTGTCCTTTCCTACGGGACAGAAGATGGGTTTCAGATCTAATATTCCACTTTTATGCATGACACTTTAGGGTGCAAATCAATATAAAATTTAGGTTAGAGTAAGGGAAAAAGTGCTGCATGAATATGAATGAGTAGTCATTCAGGGATTGTGGGTTTATAATAGCTATGCCACATGATGACTAAAGTAGGAAAGAATTGAGAGCTGTCTAACCAAATTCCCTGCCAGAGTTTCTCTAAAATGTCAGACTAAACTAAGTTCAGAATATCAGAAAATGAACAGATAAGGAGTAAAAACAAAATAAGAATACCAAGTGTTAGGCAATAACTAAATAAGTTTTTACATGTGGAAACCCCTGACTTTAACTGACATCTCTAGTTGTGAATATGTTTAACAGTGCTCACTTATTTGAAATGTATACAGTTTCCTACAAGCAACGTAATTGCCATGTTTCCCTTTACATGTACATGCACATCTTATTACACTGTTATGAGTAAATGCAAAAACATGAGATACATTATTTAAAAAGATGTTGCTGTGCACAAGATGTCAGGTAAAGTACTGTGACCTTAAAATCTTTTCAAAGGAAAAGTCATTGAGAAAAAATGCAAGTGTTCCGGGAGTGCACTGGGATCTTGTAATATAAATTCTGCAGGGTAAACTGGGTCATACATTCTCATCTCCTAACATCATTCTACATTGCACCATAATCTGTGTCATTACACAGAAATATTTCTAATGTTTCATGGTGCAATGCTCAAACAAACATTGTTACATAGAAGTAAGAAGACAAGTGACATATTAAAATCAAGACATTTTGCAGATTCTAAATAAATTATCACACAATACTGGGAATGCATGAGTGCACATTAGATTAATACACGGCTCAAGGTAGCTGTTCTTGGATGAATGAAGACATCCAGATCCCATCCCCTGTACATACTATTTTTGTTTAAAAAGAGTTTGTATTATCTTCACATTTCTACATAGACAACATTTTTTAAATATATATATATAGATATATAGGCAGATAGAGAAAGTACTCACTGGGTTTGCAGAGACAGATGAGCTTCTGCAGAAGTGGAGTGGATGTCACCTGTGCCTGGGCTGTCTAAGAGAGAGACTGCAAGACCAACAAGGTCCTTCTAGCTATTTAAGCCCTGCTGCAGGTCCCTTCAGTCTAACAATATCAATAACCTTCTGACCCCTCCCAGATGCAGAGATTCATGCTCCACAGTCTGCATTACAACCCCTTGCAGAATTCCCCATTTGGTGTGAGTCTATTTTTTCTCCTCAAACAGATTCCATGGGGACCACGCCTCCATAGAGCCTTTTTGTTTTTTTTTTTTCCCAATGTGACATGTGGAGTTAACAGAACTGAGGTGGGGGAGAAGTTACTTGGCTAACAGCTCAACAGTGTAGGAGGCACCCGGCAACCCTGCAAACCCACAGGCTAACCATTCCCTCATGCAGCCCATAATTGCTTCCACATGGTCACGTTTTGCCCCTACTTCTTCTCAAACTCCCTCTAGTCTCTTGACCCTTTATTTGCACTGTGTTCATTGTATTCAGTTTTCTTTGGTCCTCTTCCATTGCTTTTTAGTTTAATACTGTTTTTAAAACATTTGTGTGTTGTTAAGAAATATGAGCTCCATTTTACAGTTGAATTTTAGTATTTAATTAGTTTCCCATATGCTTTAATAGCCACGACACCCAATCTGTTGTCAGTCTCATGTGTCATTTTCTGTTTACAAATTTTCCATCATTATTCTTCGAAGTCATGCCCTATGTTACTGCACGTGGTCTTGATAAAATGCTTGTCAGATTATGTTGACAAGACCAGCAACAGCTATTCTGCAATAAAAATATGGCAAGGATCTGTGTTTAGGAAACTGCAACTGATTGTAACTAAGAGGAAGCAATAAATACCTAAGAGCAATTTTGCAAACATGTGCCTGAAGAATGTAGGTCACCAAATGCATGAATTGCTGCCCAGTCTGTCTTTGTAGGGGCTAAGATTGATTGATATCTTTATTGATCCCCAAGGAGAAAACAGGTTTACAACTAGCTTTAAAACACACGATACTAACACATATGTGCACACTAACAGTACATTTGTGAAGATCTGTTCTGTCGTGGGGTCTGTCATTGATGTTGGCAGAAGGCTTTAGCACTGAGCTGGCTCATCTGTTGTGTGATATTCACAGTGATGTTATAGGTAATGCTCTGGGCCAAGACACCATGCTGGACTTTGGATTGATGTTAATAACCTGATAGCTTTACAAAGGGGGACTAACAAAGAATTAAAAAGCAGAGATGTGGTTTTAATCATGGAGTTGCAGTCTGAAAACTTTGGATTTGGTCATGATCTGTTTTTGCACTCAGTCTTTCTCAGAATTTTGGATCTATAACACGTCCTTTAACCAGATTTCCCTGGCTTAAAGCATAAACATTCTGAAATCAAGCACCACCCAGTACTCTTTTTTACCCCTATGTCAGCTGTATTTCACTAAGCATTTAGCTGATCAAAGCAAAGTTAATGTAACAGAGCAAAGTTACTGTGCCATGAATAATTTGTTTTCTCCTTGGTGTAAAAAGAGTATCACACAGATAAATTCATCCATTAAAAGGTACCCCTTAGTTTTATGAAGATGAGGGATGCAGTTTTGACTCCATGTCTGGCTCAGGTTTCATCTCATGGGTAGCCTGTGCTACTTTGTAACACTTTCCACTTTAAACCCTTAAACCCGGGCCCTTGAGAACTTAAACAATACTAAAACCTGGATATGTGATTGGTGAACACTTGAGTCCATATTTGCTTGAAAAACAAAGTTTTTCCCAAGGGACACATTAAGGGTGAACTGTTTTACCTTGGTCATAACCGTGTCATTTCCATGAACAGAGAGGTCGTTAACCAGGAATGGAGGATGCACAAACCTGTACCATGTGGGGAAAAAAATGCGCATTTACATATTTGCTCCTTGATATTGAGGTTCCCAGTCATCTACTGAGTGATTATTAATGAGTCGCAATGTTGTCTTTTAGAGTCTGACAGTGGAAAGGATTCATATAGATAAAAACCAACTTTTGGCAAAATAAACACACAAGAATTACAAAACCAGAAGAGGGAGCATTTTATTGCGAGGAAATGACCTTAAGCCAACAGGAGATATCATGCCCAGCAACTCACTCTTATTTCTGGCAAAACACATACTCATTTTATGAGAAAGAAATTCATAGTCTGAGAAAGAGAGTCCTACCAGTCTTTAACTACTTTAACCTCATTGTTTATGTAGGTATCAGTTCACTGGATACAGCTCTCTACTACATAAATCAACGTATTGCGATAAACTGTCTTGATACTCATACCTGACAAGAAATTTGTTGTGTACTTCTATCCTTCTATGTGCTTACAACTCAAAAATAACAATAGTGAAATTTACGCAATCATCAGTATTCTGATCAAATTCTTTTTTTCAGGAAAGTATCACACTTCACCACTTATCCCTTGTAGTACTTCTTCCTATCAAATATCTCAGAGAGAACATGGGAGTTTGACCGGTGACCCACAAAGTGAGACCTCTCTGTTATTCCCATCTACTTCTCCCACTGCGCCCCTGTCTGCCCTTAGGCCGGAGGTATAAAGAATATGATTTAGTGGGTCTTTCCAAAAGTCAAATTCATTTTCCAGCTTCCTAGTCGTCAATGGTGAACTCCACATTAAAAGCCTATCTTGATATATAGATATTTGGCTCAGATACAAAGTGGTCCAATTTCATCTTCATGAAAGTGCAAAATCCATTTGCTTGTCTGTTGAATTTCATGCAGGATCACAACACAGATGTTTCGTAACTGAATTAATAACACTGATGTGCTGTATAGATTACAAAGAACCACAAACACAGGTGAACTCAAAGTGAGGGAGTTATATAATATAAGCATGTGGTGAAGTAATAACAGTAATCCAATTTTTCACTACTCTTTTCAAATCTGACCACAGTAGCACGCCAAGTTCCCCCATAAGAAAACAGCTTCATGTATTTGTTGATTCCAAATCTTTTGTCTCAATTTAGGCACTGTATTATATGGGAAATAGTATGTTACACATGATATGAAGGGCAAACACACACAAAAAAAATTTGCATCGATATTTGATTTAATGGCTTCTTTTATTGGTACAACTTTGGTATTGTTCCTGTTATGTGGTGTCTTACGGTGAATAATGAGAAATTATAATATAAAATTACACTGTAAATTATATTCCCTAAAGTGTAAGATTCACTGGTGGCTAATTTGATTTTTTTATATTTGCAAAGCCATGAATCTCTGGTGACGGTATTGCAAATGGAAGCAAGAACTGACTTAGCAGGAATAAGTTAAAGTAATCATCAGTTACTGCATCCAAGCAATACCCACAACCGGACAAGCATGAGCTCAGATGAAGGTAGGGATTTAAACCAGGATGTATGAGACAAGCTTTGATATATTATGAGCATATTAATAGTCTCAGGCATTGCGCTGTCCCACTGGAGTGAAATCAGTCTGTAATCCAATAGGTAACTGTCAAGTAAAGCCTACAAGCTAGTTTTCCGAAACACCCCATTTTAACTTAATATGTAAATGTCAACACAGCAATGCACATGTACATTAGTAAAATTTCAACAGAAAAATTTTATTGACCATGCATACAGATTGTCTGGGTAATCTCTCAGCGAATTAACGTCTCATCGGTGCGGCTGGACAAATTGTAAATACAGACACACACAGACATGCCGTGAACAAACAGGCTTGGTAATCATTTATCTTACAAACCAGTAGTCTTCTGAAAAAAAAAATCTGATAAAAGCAAGATGAAAAATATGATGGATTTCAAAACTAACACTGCAAAAGCCTGATGAAAAATTTTACTGCAATGTTTCTGCACATCATTTGCAGACCAAACTTTCAGGTGTCTCTCTCACTCTTTTTTTAATGGTATCAGTGAGGCAGAATAAGGTCAGAGGGTGATATGCAGTGTTTGAAGCCTATTTTTTTGTACTGACTGATTATAAACTGTAGAGTGTAAATAACTCCAAGTCTCATTGCTTCATCTACAAGTCTCATTGTTTTAAAAGTATTTATACAACCCAGTTTTAAATATTCTGGTTTAGTTCCCCTTACTCTTTGTTCATTTCTGTTGTGTTGTGACTTGTCTTGGTAAATGTTAATGTATCCGTTTTAAATGATCAACTGTTTGAACTGATGTATTCAGTGGCTGATAATTTTGTATGTCTTTTTTTGCATTTTATGTGTATTTGCCTGAGAACAAGTGGAAATTGTTGTGAAACTGCCATGTCTGACATTGCCTACTTTCATGTTAAATAGTGTGTCAGAATAGTGTAGCACAATTCCGGACATATTAGCATGTCCGAATATGTGGGATGCATCAAGTAGCAGATGTGAGGTACCCAGGTAACATACAACATTTTGAAAGAATCCAAAGTATCTGACCACTAGACTTCATCCCATCAGCCCACTTGAACTAAAGAGGCATAGCTTTTTTAGTTCTGAAAAAATGGCAGTCAGTGAGGTGGTTTTCAGATGCAAGATAGTACAAGCACATATTACAACACAGTTGTTTACAATTCTTCATTTTGACTGGAAATTGTAGTACTATAAAAAAAATGTGTAGCCACATACTTCACACTTTATATCTACTTGTCTGGAATTGATACCTTTTTGTATAGCTTGTGGTGCATAGACAGCTATCAAGCTAAATTAGCCAGAAATCCAGTATTAGTGTACTGAGTATTCTTGAATAAAATTGCAGCGTCTTATGTAAAGTTAGGCGAATGGAAAGACCACCACTTGGCAGATCAGTAAAATACCCACTTATACTGCGTTTGCTTACCTGATGGTAAATGTTAGCTTCACAATTGTAAAAGAGAATAAATGAATCGTGAAATCACTGGAAAACATATTGCTCCTTTAGGCCAAAGCAGACAAAAACACCATAGTCAGAATAACAAGTTCACTTTAGATTTGCTGACATTGAAATCACAAGACTTCTGTAATACTAATACATTAATTAAAATGTTTATTGCTGATTTGGAAACTGTTCACCTTTTTACTACTTAGCAGTCACTGGTTTACTACTAACTTATGGGAGCTACATTCAGTTAGAACATCTGTGGTTTTGACATTTTATCATCGTGAATTCTTTAATAGAGTAACACTTAACTTATTATTCATACATTAATAGACATATATTGTTAAAGATATGATGTAAAAATCTCAGGAAGCTAGCAAGACAGTTATTAAATATAGACCAAATTTCTCATGTGCACATACATTGAAACACCATCAACATTTTTTTCTCTCAGAATTAAACACTCTGGCCAATTTTGTCAACACCTTGACAAGTATAACTAAAGAATAGTCATGACTACTCATACTATTTGTGCCCCCCCTGACTTTCAGGAGTGAGGAGTGAGTTGTACTAACTATTGGGGATTGGGACAAGTTTGTCCATACTCATTGCTGTTCAGTGTGCATCCGTAGAGAGCACCTGATGCATAAGTAATGAGCTGCCAACAGTGACTGACATTTGTGGCAATGCATCAGAATGACTGCTACAATAAATCTGCAAAGTTGAAAGAATTCAGGGCACTCAATAGAAAGGAGAAGGGCTTCAAAGCAGAAATATATGTGTATTACTTTCTTGCATTTGTGACACACTGATAACACCTCCTTCATTTGCTGGTATCAGCTGGAGCTGCGTAGCTAGCTTTGTTGTTGATTACTCGGCCAAAATGGCTTGCTAGCTGTACGTATTGTGTTTTAACAGATATAGTTTGATTGTGTGTTAGCATGGCAACATTAGATAGTATTAGCCCATTGCATTCAAGATATATAGCCTTGAGCTCACTAGTAACATGCTTTTGCATTGAAGAGAAACAAGATATATAAATCGGTTGAGTCTGTGTTAAAGTTTGAAATTTTGCTAGGTATTGACATTCATTTATTTGTCTGGAAGAGACTTTGTACAGTGAATGAAGATGAAAACACAAGATAACAAACAATCCTTTGAAGTGCTGCAGTTATAAGTGCAATTGTGCAGCTGTGAATACTACACAACAAAGACAGAGAACCTAACAATAAGAAACAAACTGCACAATGCAGATTGCAACATAATCCCATAACAGGGATGTAACTTATTGTGATATAACTATGCCCCGTTACACTCTGTCAAAGCACTGATATTTGTCTTACCATGCAAACAAAGAACATGCCTAATTTCATTGTAGTCTGCCAACTCTATTGGTCTTTGTTCAGTATGAAAGCTGGAACTGATGAAAAAAAACACCCAAGGTGCTACACACACTGAACAAATACTGGTGGAATTCCCAGGGCAGATAATTGATTTTTAAGAAACACTCTGTATGTCCAGTCAATTCTGACTCATTAAACAATGCGAGTTTTTTACAGTTTGAACATGTATCTCTCAACACCTCTGAGGTTGTGAAAATACTCAGTTATGTATATTAAGTTGTTTGGAAAGTTTTCATTTTGATTCTTAGTGCCAGCCTTGGCCTTAACACACTTGCAGAGTTGCAGAAACAATGGATGGTGAGTGATTAAACCAGCTGGTCCCATAATTTCCGTCTCTCTAAGTGCAGCTGATGAATTGTGCTCCCTCAACAAGACGGTAATTCTTTGCACATGGGAAGTTCTCAAAAGAGCTACAAAATTTCTGGTCCAGCTAGGTTGGATCAACCAGGATAACATGCCTTCAATACTCCCATATGCTGTCAATCAAAGAGTGAATTTGATAAATTCAGGAAAATATGTGAGGTCGTGTCTTAAATTATATTATGGTGCATGAGCAAAGCTGTGCCCAGCAGCAAACTGGAAACCTTTGAGAGCATTTCAGTGAGTCCTCAAGATATAAAGAGGCCTACATGTACCCAACTGAATTTAGTCCAAATCCTCTCCACTACCATAGGGTGAAGATAGCCTATGCATGTCTTTCTATAGACATGCCTGCACCACGTAACCCTTGTCATGTAAACATTGAACAAGACTCCACAGCCCAGAGTCAAAGCGGAGGTTGAAATCACATTCTGGGGCAGCCCTCTGAAAAATGTCATCTCTCTCCACATGGGGCTGCCAAGCAGTCTTATTTCGCCAGGAGATGGCAATGCCCATACTGGTTGGATACAAATTGCGCACATTGAGCCATCACTGAAGCAGGCTCATATGAAGAAGCCCTAAGGGCACTACTGGTGTCGTGGCTGCTAACAATCCCAGTGGTCTCTGGAAAGGACACATGAACACTCTGTGGCCCCACTTGAAATGGATGAAATGAAACAGTCTCTCAGAGATGTCTGACACATCGAATACAGAACAGCATACAGTGACACAGTGAGTACGTTGAGAGCATGGTTCGAATTGCAGGGGGGATTTGGGGGGGTCTGATCCCCTTAATTAAGACTTGGACCCCCCCCCCCCCCCCCCAAAAAGAGGTAAAAAGCCCTGGAGAAAAAGTTGACCCCACCCCCCCCCCCCGATCGTCATTGTATAATTCGCACTCTGGTTGAGAGTCCAGCTCCTGCCTGAACAAAGTCATGCATTGGCTCAAGGTCAGCAAATTTCTTTCTCTGCTCGTATTAAACCGCAAGTCCTACAGATGGTTTAAGTGTCACATAACACATTGCTGGATGGTTGGTTGGGGTACCAATAAAAATGTAAGTTTGATGCTAACGACATGGAGTCAGAACAAAGGGAAACTATCTTTCTGATGGCTTGCAGGAGTAAGGTCTGCGTGCTTATGTCATCTGAGGAAGCCATCTGATGTGGCCACATATTTTGAGGAAATAGTGACAAGCCTAACTGACTACTTTCAGCTGAACCCAAGCATGATCATACAGCACTCTGTGACTAGCCAAATGGGTCAGTCTATGGTGGCATTTGTGGTCAAGTTGCCTTGAATGACTGAGTTCTGTGGTTTTGGAGAGGCTATTAAGTATACAGTCTGGGGCTGTCTGACATGTGGCATAAAAGATGGCAAAATGCAAATGCGGTTGCTGACACTGGATATTGCAGCCACAATGGAATCAGCAGAAAAACATGTCATAGCACTGCAGCAACATTGTCAGCCAAATAGGGAGTCACGTGTGCAGAGACACCGAGCCCTCTCAGAATTAGGAAGGAGCAATGCCACTTTGCGGACACAAACATCATACCTGCCAGAAGAGGGGGTACTTAGCTAGAAAATGAAAGGACATAGCTAGGACTGACCCGAGGAATAGGGGCAATGACACAGATCACACACATTTCTACGGAAATGAGGGCAGTGAGAAAGCAGAGGGGAAAAGCTCATACACTGTCTCAGATACCATGAAACAAAGGTGGCAATGGAGATAAATAGCCAGAATATTGAACTGGAGGTAGACACGGGACTATTATTCAGCACTGAAGAACTGAAATCAAAGTAGGATTATTACCTCAACAGTTGCATCAGACCCTGGGATGACAGGGAAAAGTATTCCTCTGCGTACTTCACTGCGTGGCATATGTCCAGTGAAATGCTGACAATGCCAAAAGGCTGCTGCAGACTGATTTCCTTCAAGTCCTCTCAAGGTAAGATGATTTTATTGTATTCATTTATGAATAATTCTCAAAATGTATTAAGAAAAAAAAACATCACCCAATGGTTAAATCAATTTGAAAAATGTAACCAAAAGTATCATGTTTTTTTTGTCATGCTTTTATTAAACTGATTTGAACTGAAAACTTTTCTTTTAACAGAAAAAATGATTTTGTGGTTAAAAAAAGGAGTGACTCTTGTGAAAGCATGACATTACGCTCTTTTGTTATACCACCGGTTATACAGATACTGAGTTTTGTGGCACTAGCTTGG